>NW_024081344.1:771000-962453 GCF_003009895.1 Hyaena hyaena
TGTTTCTTTCTTCACTTGATCTCTCCCCTTGTGATTTGATGGCTTTTTTTTAGTGATATGTTTGGATTCTTTTTTATTTTTTTTTATATCTATTATAGGTTTTCGACTTGTGGTTACCACTAGGGTCATATATAGTATCTTTTGCCTATAGCAGTCTATTTTTAGTTGGTAGTAATATAAAACTGAACGCATTCTAAAAGTACTAAATTTGTACTCCCTTCCCCCACATTTTATGAATATGTCATACTTCAGATCCTTTTATTTTGTGACTGATTTTTTTTTCTTAAATAGTTTATTGTCAAGTTGGTTTCCATATAACACTCGGTGCTCATCCCAACAAGTGCCCTCCTCCATGCCCATCACCCCCTTACCTCTCCCCCACCCCCATCAGCCCTCAGTTTGTTCTCAGCATTCAAGAGTCTCCCATGGTTTGCCTCCCTCCCTCTCCTGAACTACTTTTCTCCTCTCCCTCCACCATGGTCCTCTGTTAAGTTTCTCCTGTTCCACTTATGAGCAAAAACATATGGTATCTGTCCTTCTCTGCCTGACTTATTTTGCTCAGCATAACACCCTCAAGTTCCATCCACGTTGCTACACATGGCCAGATTTCATTGTTTCTCATTGCCATGTAGTATTCCATTGTATAGGTGAACCATATCTTCTTGATCCATTTGTCAGTTGATGGACACTTAGACTCTTTCCATGTTTTGGCTATTGTTGAGAGTACTGCTATGTGACTGATTCATAGGTCAAATTGATTTAACTGTTTTTGCACTTTAAGCACTATACTGGCTTTATAGTATAAATATGTGCACTCAATACAGGAGCACCTAAATATACAAAGCTAACAGACATAAAGGAAGAAATTGACAATAACAAAATAATAGTAGGGGATCCTTACAATATCCCTTTCCAGGATCCAGGATACCACATTATATTCTGTAATTGGGTTCCCTTTGCTCCAATTGGTTATAATGGTTTGTTTCTCAAATTTTCCTTGTCTTTTTTATGACCTTAACCCTTGGAGGAATACTAGTCAGATATTATGTAACATGTCCTTCTAGTGATGTTATCTTATGTTTTTCTTTTCTTTTCTTTTCTTTTTAATTTTTTAATGTTTTATTTATTTCTAGGAGAGAGAGAGAGAGAGAGAGAGACAGCGTGAGCAGGGGAGGGCCAGAGAGAGAGGGAGTCACAGACTGAAACAGGCTCCAGGCTCTGAGCTGGCAGTCAGCACAGAGCCCGACGCAGGGCTCGAACCCACAAACCGCGAGATCATGACCTAAGCGAAAGTCGGACGCTTAACCGACTAAGCCACCAGGCGCCCCTCTTATGTTATTCTTGATTGTACATGGTTATGTGTTTTGGGGAGGGGGAGATCATAAAGGGGAATGCCATTTTCATCAAATGATTTAATAGGCACACACTATGGACATACACTTTGATGTTAATATTGATCACCTGGTTGAGATACTGTTTGTAGATCTTTCTACTATATTTTCCTCCCTTTTCATACTGTATTTTCACCTTCCATACTGTAATATTTACATATATTTAAGGAATGAGGAGATATGCTTTATCTTCTTGAGGAAAGAGTATCTACATAAATTATTTAGAATTCTTCATGAGAGATTTTATTATTCCCCTGGTTTACTATAGGTATAGATATATAGTATTTACCTATTTATTTACTTACTTATTATGTACTTTAAGTTATAATCCAATGAAAATTTACTTATTACTCAAATTTATTTCAGTTTTGGCCATTGGGAACTCTCAATTAGTTCCTGTGACCCTTGACATTTTCTCATAAAAATGTTTTTCTTTCTTTTAAGTATTTTTGGTTTTTGTGAGGCTTGGTGGGGGGGGTTGGTTTGGTTTTGGTTTTTAGTTTTTGGCTTTTAGTTTTGCTTTGCTTTCAAGAACTAAAAGACGCCTCAGACTCATCTTTATATTTCCTTTCCAGTCTTAGAACCAGACATAACCCCTAGGAGTTCTGGTTCCTGCTACTGGAGAAGAGCATTAGAAATCAAGAGCTGGGTGTTAGGTGTACTTGTTGCTAAGGTGTCTTGCTCTGCATTCTCTCAGCTGACACAGCATAGAATCGTGTGTGTATCTGACCTTTGTATATGCACATATAAATAAGTATTTCTGTATGCATCTATATTATATAGCTTATATAGCTTATAGCTATATAAATATATATTTATATTAAGCTACATTTGAGTTCATTCTGTATCTCCTATTCTGGTCTATTGCCACATGTATCATTTTAGCCTGCTTCCCCTGATTACCCTTAACCTCCACCTCCAATAATAAGAAATATGGCTCCCATCAACCAACATCCAGTTATTTAATTATTCAAGTCCAATGTACACATTTATATCCTCTTAGCTAACAAAAGTAAATTTCTTTTTTAAAAGTAATGAATGCCTTTAATATATAATGTACATTTTATCCATTCCAAGTTCACCTTCTAACGTTATACCATCTCATATGTAGTGTAGGTAGCCTATAACAGAGTGTTCCCACTTCCTCCATCCCATTCTGAGTGACAAGTCATTCATTTCATTTACCCACTTAATTCAATTATCCAATATATTATTACTAGCATTGCTTTAAACACTTATTTTTATATACTGTATAACTGCCTTTTAGATAACTGTTCTATCAATAAGAAAAATAAACTATTTTATTTAACCTAAATTTATCCCTTTATGATCCTCTTCCTTTCTTTATGTATATCTAAGATTTTTACCTATATCATTTTCTTTCTGACTGAAGAATTTTTAAGATTTCTTGCAGGGAATGTCTGCTGGCTATAAATTCCCTCTATTTTTGTTTGTTTATGTAAGTCTTTATTTATCTTTCAGTTTATTTCACTGGATATAGAATCCTATATTGAAATGTTTTTCCTCCACTCCTTTCAACCCTCTAAATATTTTCCTTTGTTCTCATCTTTTTTTGCATTGTTTCTGATGAGGAGTACACTGTAATTCTTATATCCATTGGTGAGGTGATTTCTCTACAACTGGCTTCTTTCTGGGTTTTTTTCCTTTATTTTTGCTTTTCTGTAGACTACAAATGTGTATGTGTCCATCTTTTTTTTTTTTTTTTAATTCTATGAGCTTACTTCAAGATTACTGATTCTCTTCTCAGCCCTGTCCAGTCTACGATAACACTATCAATGGTATTCTTCATTCCTATTATACTATTTTGATGTCTAGTGTTTGCTTTTGATTCTTTTGTTCAGATTCTAGATTTCTGCTTACATTACTAATCTGTTCTTTTATGTTGCCTACTTTTCCATTAGAGATCTAACATATTAATCATAGATTGTTTTTTTACATCCCCTCTCTGATAATTACAACATCTGTGTCAGCTTAGTCTGGTTCTGATTATTGTTTTCATTTTTTAATCAGTGTTTTTTCTTGTTCTCTTTTGTTTAGTTTTTGTCATGCCCTGGATGATGTCTTATTAAAAGCCAGACATTATATTAGTTAACAGGAACTGAAGTAAAAAAAAAATGGGAACTTTAGTGCAAAGATGTATGTGAATCTGGTTAGAATTAGCTGGATGTTTTTAATATTTGCTGTCACTTCAAAGTGTCCTTATTTGACTTCTCTAAGGGCTACTTCTCAGAGAGAGTTCATGCCTTATAACTCTCTCTCCTATTATCCATTGTTTCTGCATCAGAACCCTGTTGTATGTGATATGGAGTATGGGTAGTGCTCTAGAACCTTCCAATTAAACCCCAGTCTCTTATTTGACCTGCATCTCTGGACTATTCCCTTCTCAAGTGTTTCTCCAGTAATAAAAACCTCCTTCCTATCTCCTCTTTCCTTTCCAGTTCTTTCCATGTTCTCAATATGTTTTCTTAAAGTTCTGACCACTGTTTATTATGTCTTCTTCCCTTTTTAAATGAGACAGGAAGTCTAGAGGTATCTTAAGTGGTAAGAATTCCCTTCCCCTAGGCTGGGATAAAGCCCTTTCAAATTCTTTTTCCTGTGGATAATAGTCCCTTATTATGCTTTTGTTCTTGCACAGTGCTTACAAAGCTCCTTCCATATAGTGCACCCTCAGTTACTTATTATTGAAAATGAGATATTTTACCATTTGTAGCAACGTGGATGGAACTGGAGGGCATTACGCTAAGTGAAATAAGTCAGGCAGAGAAAGACAGATACCATATGTCTTCACTTATATGTGGATCAGGGGAAACTTAACCGAAGACCTTTGGGGAGGGAAAGGGCGGACAAAAGTTAAAGAGAGGGAGGGAGGCAAACCATAAGAAACTCTTGAATACTGAGAACAACTGAAGGTTGATGGGGATGGAGGAGAAGGGAAAGTGGGTGATGGGCACTGAGGAGGGCATTTGTTAGGATAAGCACTGGGTGTTATATGGAAACCAACTTGACAATAAACTATATTAAGAAAAAGAAAATAAAATATTTCAGCATTTGTTCAGTGCTTTTGGATAAATGGAAAAGAAAGGAAAAAGCCAAATTGTCCTTACTTGATGACTTCATAGTATTGGCATTTATGATTCCATACTGACTATTTTTAACTTAAGGTCAGATAGACTTTTGGAGTAAGGTATCCTATGTTAGAATTCCAGATTTATCACTTCCTACTTGTTAGCACTTTGTCAAGCTACTTGCCATGTGGGCAACATTTTCACATCTATAACATGAAGAGAGTAATAGTACCTGTGTGTAATTGCTCATTTAATCAACATTTATTAAATTATGGCTATGTACAGGATAATTTACAAGATACATTTTTATATGGGATAATTTAAATCTTATATAGGGGCACCTGGATGACTCAGTCAGTAAAGCGTTATGACTTTGGCTCAGGTCATGATCTTATGGTCTGTGACTTCGAGCCATGAGTCAAGTTCTGTGCTGACAGCTCAGAGCCTGGAGCCTGCTTCGGCTTCTGTGTCTCCCTCTCTCTCTGCCCCTCCTTGACTCAAGCTCTGTCTCTCTCTCTCTCTCTCTCTCTCAAAAATAACAAACATTAATCAATCAATCAATCTCATATAAGCCTTCTGAGTTTGATATTATTCATTTTTTTTATTGGGAGAAAGTAACAAGTATCATAACGCCTGCTTCTCTGAAATCTCCAGCCACATATCTGCTCTGATTTAAAGTAATTTTTATACAGCCATTTCTTTATTAATTTTTTACATCCTGAATGTAGTTTGAAGTAGACATTTGTTTCCAGGAGACACACACAGATTTCTAAGAATGCTTATCTAGTAAAGGATTTTACCAACTATTAATAACACCTACCAAAATGACAACATTACCCTTTTCTGTGACGATGCTTCCTTGGGTAACTATATCCCCTTTCATGGTTCTGTTTAAGGCATACATGTAATGAGTAAACATGAGCATTTGTTGTTGGCAGAAGAGTTCTCCATCACTGCCCTAATGAGATAACATATTTATTTTTATACTAATATCTCTATAATGGATCATAAACTATATGATGTGCATATTTTCATACTCAATATTTCATCTGTAACTGAAAAATAAATTATCTTTTTGTTTCACATCATCTACTTTCTATTTTCTTCAGTAGTGTCCATGGTATTTAAAAACAGTCATCATAATTTATACTAATTTCTTATGGCAAAACTATACATAGAAGTTGATTTATCTCATAATAGAACTTTAATCTATTATTGCTCTTTCCAATCCATTCACATGTCATGAATCTGATCAACTTTCTTTCCTTATTAATCATTTTTACTTTATCACATCAATAATATTGAAATTTCTTTTTATTCATGTGTTACAGACAATGCAGGATATTATATATAATAGGTGGCTGATAATCTAATCCATCATCCCGGTGATAATCCCCAAGGAGGCGGTGAAAAAATTAGTGTTGCAAGTAACAACATAAGATTAAATTTCCCTGCTTACATTATTCAAAAGTGAAGGTACAAATAGCCATCTGCCATTAGAAGTAATTAAGCATAATTATAATGATGTCTACTTCTGCTTATCAAGAAGAAACTTGTTCTAGACTAGCCTTCCACTATAAAATACTGGACAAAATACACACAACAACTGTTTTTAGACACTAGAATACATTCAGCACAGAAGTGTCCTCTCTGACAGAGGGGAATAATGAGACTGAACCCTCAATTCCTCAAGCTTTCTGACTCAGAGTACTTTCAAGACTAGCATGAGTCAGAACATTAAAAATTCAGGCAGAACATGACAGTCTTGTTGAAATGAGGAGACAGAAATTGTGATACTGAGATAACTGGAATATGTGGGACAAAGTACTAAAGACAGGAAAGTTGCACTAAAAAAAGGAACTTCCAAAATTTAAAGATGTCCCATTATGTCTTTGATCATATGCTAAGCTTTGTGTGTAGATTGAAGTTTTGAAGATTGGTAGAGAAAAGCATCCAGGGAGCTACACGATGAATGCAGATGGAAGACGATGGAAGAATAAAGTAGAAAATGTAGTAGTTTTGACTGACTAGCATGAAATGACCTTGATGACCTCTCAAAACTGGTCAACTGAGTATAAAGGAAAGACCACAGTATTTCTACCTCTGAAATAAGGAATTCTGTAGACTTGTCATAACAAGATTTAAAATCAAGTCATGAGAGGATCAGCATATTCATCAGAAAACTATCTTTTAGAACAAATCTCAACTTTCATAAAGAGAGAGTAGAAAATCCAGACTCCCAATAATTTGCATACATGTTTTACATGTATAAATGGTGAAATCCAATAAGCACATCAAATAATACAAAATTAATATTCATGCCAAGATACAAGAAAATGTATCCTATATGCAGTAACAGATAAATATACATATTTGTAACTATACGGTATATGCAATTGTCAATTCTCTTTGAATTATACACTCTTTGAAATTACAGTATAATTTAAATAAAACAAACTAGTGTGTATGTTAAGTGTATAGTTTGTTTACTTTGGATACTCTGGTTTCTCTTCAGATCGCATAAATCTTTCGCCTTTTACTTTGGGAAAATTTGCATATTTATGTAAGCTCCACCCTCCATTAAGACCCTAAACATTTGTATCATTGCTGATGAGTTTTCTTATATGTGCTGTAACAAATTTGCTAATATTTTCTTGAGGATTTTTACATCTATGTTCACAATAGATATCTGTATATAGGCTTCCTTTTATGTGAAGTCTTTACATGGTTTTGATATTATTTTAATACTAGCCTCATAGAATGAGCTAGAAAATAATCCTTCTGCTTCTATTTTCTGGAAGAGATTGTAGACAATTAGTTTCATTTATTCCTTAAATGATTAAGCTAAGGGCTGCCTAGATAGTTGTTAAAACATTCCTGGTTTTCTCTCTAAGGCTATTTCCAGAAGAGATTAGCATTTGAACCAGTAGACAGAGTGAAGAAGATCCTTCCTCACCATGGCTAGGTATCACCCAATCCACTGGGGGACCAAATAGAACAAAAATGCCAAGGGAGGGTTCTCTCCTCTCTTCTGCCCATAAACATCTAGGGATCCTGGTTCTCAGTCCTTTGGACTCAGATTGAATTACATCACCAGAGTTCCTAGTTCTCCACTTGCAAAAGGAAGATGGTGGGATTTTTCGGCCTCCATAACCACATGAGCCAAACTGTAGAATGAATCCTACAAACATATATTTTTTTGAAGTTTATTTTTTTTGAAAGTGAGTGAGGGATAGGCAGAGAGAGGGAGAGAGAGGGAGAGGGAGAGAGAGACAGAGAGAGAGAGAGAGAGAGAGAGAGAGAATTCCAAGCAGGCGCCACACTGTCAGCACAGAGCCCAATGTGGGGCTCCAACCAGTGAACTGTGAGATCATGACCCTAGCTGAAACCAAGAGTCAGATACTTCACAAGCCACCCAGGTGCCCTGAGAATAAATCTTATAAAATAAACAAAATTGACAACGCTTTAGCCAGATTTATCAAGAAAAACGGGAGAAAGTAGCCAAAAAAATAAAATCAAAAACAAGAGGGGAAAAATAACAACTGACACCACAGAAAAACAAAATATTATAAGAGAATACTATGAAGAATTACATGCTAAGAAACTGCACACCCCAGAAGAAATGGATGTTTTATGGTTCAGAATGGGGCTGTCTTGAAGGATGTTCCATGTAAGCTTGAGAACAATAGGTATTCTGATGTTGAATTTCTATAAATTTCTATAAATGTCCACTAGATCCAGTTAATTGATGGTTGTAATCAATTCATCTATATCCTTGGTGATTCTCTCTCCCTGCTCTGTCAATTACAATAAAGGAATGTTGAACTCCCCCATGACAATAGTGGCTTAGTCTGTTCTTCCTTGTCTTTCCATCAGTTTTCATCTCATGCATATTGACAAACTGTTGTTAGGTGCTTTTCTTAGGTGTTTAATGTAAAAATTGTTATATCTTCTTGGGCAATCAACCCTTTTATCAATATATAATGACTATCTTTATCCTGATAATATTTCTTATTCTGAAGTCTATCTTTTCTCCAGATTTTGTTTGACTCGTATTAACATAGTATATCTTTTTCCATCTCTTTCTTTTTATCTATATGTGTATTTATATTTATTTATATTTAAAATGGTGTCCTTATAGACAACATATACTTGGATTTTATTCTTTTTTTATATACTATATTTTGATTGATGTATGTCTTCCTCTGTTTGGGCTACTATAACAAAATACCATAGGCTGGGTAACTTAGAAACTTATTTCTCAAAGTTCTAAAGGCTGAGAAGTCCAAGATCAAGGTGCCAGCATGGTCACATTCTGTTGAGGGCCTTCTTCCTGATATAATTTCTCTTCCAAGTCAGATAAGGCTCTGGTGAAATATTTTGCCTTGCTGTGTTGGAGGCCGGCTCCGGCCGGGTCCAGGGGTCCCTGAAGGATGGACAGTGTCGGCAAGGGAGATGTGAGAGAGCCACGGGAATCTTTCCGGTCACCAGGGAGGCATCTCTGCGCTGACTGGGGCTTAAGCTTATTTTATAATTAAGTGTTTGAGGGATGGCACAGAAGGGGCATTTGCCTTAGACAATGATTTCTGATGACAAACTTCTTTGATATGTAAGAATTTCCCAGAACATAGATTTGTAGAAGACTCCTACATAACCTTTATCAATAGTGATTGAGGTAGGGGATTTAGATGCTTATCCTATGGGGAGGGAAGGTATCTTTAGCATACAAGACAATGTTTTTAGCATAAAAAGGGTAAAGTTACTTCCTTGTGAAAAGGGGTCAATAGCTTGTTTAAGAAGTATTAAGAAAAACAGGTCTTTCAGGAAACATGTTTGCTCCCAGAATCACAAAAGGAGAAGTTCCTCAATAGATTCCTTCACAGGGAGCAATCAGCATATTCAAGGCCAGAATAAGTCACTCCAAATACTGATCACAAATGCCTTGGGAGGGGGGCTGGTGCTCCAAGCAGAAACAATCGGGTGGGGGTGGATATCTGTCCTTAACTCTAAATTAGGCTCTTTGTCTCAGGGCCAGACTCAGTTGTAACTCTTGTGTTCTTATCCCCCTTTATTATGTAAGTCTTGGATCTGCAAGGCCCATAGGAAGAGCCTTTTGACAATCATCCACAATGCTTTCATCTGAAATTTCTTTTGAAAAGGCAGGAATATGCTTTTCCTTATGATCAATCTGTGTGGGGAATATCAATCTGATCTGGAATATTGTGAGGCCTGGTCAATACCAGCAGCCTCATTTCCAACATGAGCCAGTAGTAGCAGAAGGAGATACCAGTTTTCATTTCTCATGGCAGGACCTGTGCAAATGCTACCATTTCCTAGCTGTGACTGTCATCCAGCGAGGCCAGTGTGGCTCCCAGCACTGCTGGGTAGGAATTTCTGTAGAGGATACACAGTGGGCTTACTTTAAATATGTTCCTTTCACTAGGACATATTTCAAAAATGGTTACTTTCCCATGACCCTGTGCAAATTCAAGGTCATTTTTCTCCCATCCTTACTGTGAAACCTTGGGCTCCTGGAAGTAAAACACATGAATACCTGCCCACCTCCTTAGACTCGTCCCCAAGGAATTTTAACTTTCAAGGTAGTTCATATATAGCCTCCAGAAATGCATCAAAGTTACCACCTAACTTTTCCAAACAGTTACCGGTTCTAGCATCTTCTGCTTCAGGTAACCTAGCTAATCTGTATCCTTTATTCTGTGTATCTACCTGTCTCTCTAGTTTCAGTGGTGGCAGTCTGTTCTATAACCTAATTCTCTGGAGGAGCTAAGAAAAGCTATCATATTTCAATTTGTTCAACTATTTATCCTTTTATGAGGGTGGCATGGACAACTTGCAAACTCTTGTACTGTTGGCTTTTTATTATGAAAGAATATTGTACTTTTCCAAATGTTACTTATGCATTTATTGACATGATCATTTGTTTTTGTTTTTTTATTCTATCGAAGTGTGTGTTACATTAACTGATTTTTGGAGGTTTAACCAACCTTGCATTCATGAGTTAAATCCACTGTGACATGGTATATAAACATTATTCATTTAAAAACAGTCAGGAGAAAAGGTTAAGACTTGCAAGTTGGGACATTTCTACACTTTCTGAGAGCAAAATATCTTGGGTTAGTTCATAAGAATGTAGGAGTACTTCTGTGAGACAGATTATGTTCAAAGCTGTATTTTCAGTCCTAGGTTCTCTGATGTGTGCTCACTACTTGTTCTTTGTTCTATATTTCTATCTGGGAATATGTTAGTGTCTGGAACTCTCTAGGTTAGAGTGGAACTCATAATTTTCTGATATATATCATATACATGCACAATAATACAACACATTGGCTTCCTTTTCTTTTACTTTCTTTACTTCAGCAGGCGAGTACTGCCTGAGATCACTTATCAAACTGACTTCTTACTTCAAATCCTTGTCTTAGGCCTTGCTAAGAGAGCCCAGTCAAAGACTGACTGGCTCAAACCCTGTCCATAGCTTTTAATTACTTACTGAGTAAAGCCCACATTTCTTAGTTTATACAACCTTTGGTGATTTTCCCTAATTGTCATTTCTAATGTTCTTTCTCAACATGTTTCCCAGTGGGTATTTTGTTATACGTAGACTCACATCCACCTCATCTTCTCTTGTCCCCACTATTATACTCATATTATTACTCATACTTGGAATTTCCCATAGTACAGTGATTAAAATCTGAAGTCAGGCAGTAAGCACTCACACTCTGGTTCTGCCACTTACTAGATGTGTTTTCTTCATCAAGTTAATCTCTGTGCCTCTGTTTGCTTATCTATTTTATAGGGATAATAGTAGCACCAAACTCATGAAGTGACTAATTAAACAAAAAATTGGTACTTAGAAAGGTACTTGATTACTCAGTAAATGTCAGCTATTATTATCTTGTCTTCAAATCTTACCTTCAAAGCCCAACTAAACCCTTTGCTTCAGGGAGACCTTTATGAGCCTATAGCTAAATATAAGCATTGCATCTCTTGAAGTCTACTTTTTCATGTATTTCCTTATGTTTATTTTATATTATTATTATTTATTTTGAAAGAGAGAGACAGTGAGTGGGAGAGGATTCGAAGGAGGGAGACAGAGAGGGAGAATCCTAAGAAGGCTCTGCACTGTCAGTGCATAGCCCCATGTGGGATTCAAACTCATAAACCATGAGATCATGACCTGAGCTGAGATCAAGATTTGGATGCTTAGCCAACTTAGGCACCCAGATGCCCTTCTTTGTGTTTATTTTCTATCATGCGTTATGTGTAAATTTAATTTTCCTGCTAAAACTGTATGTTCTACAGGAAGAAAATTTCTTGTCTTTGTATCCAGTTCAATGCTTAGTACATAGTACATATTCAATAATATTTAATGAATGATTTTATTCTCACTACAAAATAAAAAGATTATGTTAGAGCACATGTAATGCATATCAATTTATAATATCTTAATCAAATTTCATTTATAAAAGCAATAGAAAGTTCATAATTCAAAACTATATTTTACTCCCAGGAAATAAATCGCAAGTTAAAACTGGAAGTGAAATAATAGTTCAACCTCATCTTCTCATCTCTATTATAAAAGATTGATATCATTGTGGCTTAATTTATATTGCAAAAATAAAATAAGATTTCAAGTGGGGATATTGGACCTGTCTTGTTGTTGTTATTGTACTGTCTGTGGTACCCAAACCTGTCGGCCAGAATATCATTTCCAATTATCCACCATGTTTATGAATCACATAGGAACTCAAAGGATCCTAAACATTCACAAAGAAATATTACTTCATTCAAGCAGATGTCTCTCCCCAACCTTTCATTTGCTTCTTGACTTAAGAATCTGTTTAGTTTACATTTTAAAAAATCACTATGTTAAGATAATAATTAGGAAGGCAGTTACATGGAATAGCTTCTGCTGTATAATTGAAGAGATACTCATTTACCTATCACATGATCTCAGACTTCCAAATTCAAACCACTGCCAATTCCTGAGACCAGGCTTCACAATATTTCATGGTAAAATCTAGAACCATGTTTCCCACAAAGAAATGGAATAAAAGCTCAGGGTTTTTGTTTTAAGTTTCCAACTGAAATACAATTATTATTTTAGAACATAGAATTGTTGAAATCTAATTCATAGTGTTTATACTATGTCTGCTGCATGTAGATCACAGTATTGGTTGCTACAAGGGATTCCATGATGATAAGACAGTCTCTGCCTTTCATGAGTTTTTAGTTAGTTACGACAAATGTTCAAATGGGTCTAGGAAAAAGCATATTCTATAAAACCCATATAAAAAACACAAGCGCCATTTGTATTATATTGAGTCAGAGAGCTGATTCACCAGGATAATGAAACTTGAATTAAGATATATGTTATGGAGGAAGTGATACTTTAGATAGGACAGGAAGGAATGGTTAGACTCAACAGAAGCAGATGGTGAAGGAAGCTTCTCCACAGAAAATAAGGAAAATGTGTGATCGTATTTTTCCTCACCGGTATATAGTCACCCTCTTCCTGGAAAAATAGCACTGATTTTTTAAAAATGTAATTTTTTATCAAGTTAGCTAATGAGTACACAGTGTGCTCTTGGCTTCAGGAGTCGATTCCCATGATTCATCACTTATTTACAACACCCAGTGCTCATACAACAAGTTCTTGCCTCAATGCCCATCACCCATTTGCTCTTCCCTCTCCCCCCGTCATAAGCCATCAGCTTGTTCTCTTTAAGAGTATCTTATTGTTGGACTCCCTCTCCATTTGTAACAGCTTTTTTCCTTTCCCTTCCACATATGAGTGAGAACATATGATTACTTTTTCTGACTGACTGATTTTACTTATCATAATAGCCTCCAGTTCCAACCACGTTGTTTCAAATGCCAAGATTTCATTCTTTTTAATTGCTGAGTACTATTCCACAGTGTGTGTGTGTGTGTGTGTGTGTGTGTGTGTGTGTGTGTGTGTGAATCAGCACTATGAATCAGTGCTCCTGTATCCTTTGGATAAATTCCTAGTAGTGCTATTACTGGGTCATAGGGTAATTCTATTTTTAATTTTTTGAGGAATCTCCACGATGTTTTCCAAGGCAGCTGCACGAGTTTGCATTACCAACAATGCAAGAGAGGTCCCTTTCTCCACATCCTCGCCAACATCTGTTGTTTCCTGAGTTGTTAATTTTAGTCACTCTGATCAGTGTGAGGTGGTATCTCATTGTGGTTTTGAGTTGAATTTCCTTGGAGATAAGCAATGTTAAGCATCTTTTCATTTGTCTGTTAGTCATCTGGGTGTCTTCTTTGGGTGTTGAATTTGGTAGGTTCATTATAGATTTTTGGATACTAATCCTTTATCCAATATGTCATTTGCAAATTTCTTCTCCCATTCTGTTGGTTGCCTTTCGGTTTTGTTGATTGTTTCCTTTGCTATTCAGAAGCTTTTTATCTTCATGGTGTTCCAATAGTTCATTTTTGCTGTCATTTCCCTTGCCTTCAGAATGTATTGAGTAAGAAGTTGCTGTGGCTGAGGTCAAAGAAGTTGTTGTCTGTTTTTTCCTCTAGGGTTTTGATGGATTCCTGTCTCACATTTAGATCTCTCATTCATTTTTAGTGTATTTTTGTATACGGTATAGGAAAGTGGTCTAGTTTCATTCTTCTGAATGTTGCTGTCCTGTTCTCCCAGCACCATTTTCTAAAGAGACTGTTGTTTTCCCACTGGACATTCTTTCCTGTTTTGTTAAAGATTAATTGGCCATACATTTGTGGGTCCAGTTCTTGGTTCTCTATACTATTCCATTGGTCTATGTGTCTGTTTTTATATGCCAATACCAAATTGTCTTGATGGTTATGACTCTGTAGTACAGGCTAAAGTCCAGGATTGTGATGCCTCCTGCTTTGGTTTTCTTTTTCAACATTACTTTGGCTGTTTGGGCTCTTTTTTTTTTGGTTCCACAGAAATTTTATGATTGTTTCTTTTAGCTCTGATAAGAATGCTTGTGCTATTTTGATTGGGATTCCATTGAATGTATAGGTTGCTTTGTGTAGTATTGACATTTTAACAAATATTTTCTTCCTATTCATGACCATGGAATGTTTTTCCATTTCTTTGTGTTCTTCCATTTCTTTCATAAGTTTTCTATAGTTTTTAACATACAGATCTTTTACCTCTTTAGTTAGGTTTATTCCCAGGTATTTTATGGTTCTTGGTGCAGTTGTAAATGGGAATGATTCCTTGATATCTCTTAATATTGCATCATTATTGGTCTATAGAAATGCAACCGATGTCTGTACATTGATTTTATATCCTGTGACTTTGTTGAATTCATGTATCAGTTTTAGAAGTTTTTTGTTGTAGCCTTTTGGGTTTTCCATGTAGAGTATCATGTCATTTGAGAAAAGTGAAAGTTTGACTTCTTTGCCAATTTGGATGCCTTTTATTTCATTTTGTTGTCTGATTGCTGAGGTTAAGACTTTCAACACTATGTTAACAACAATGGTAAGAGTGGACATCCCTGTCATGTTCCCAGTCTCAGTAGGAAAGCTCTTGTTTTTCTTCATTGAGGATGATATTAGCCATGGGAATTTAATATGTGGATTTTATGATGTTAAGGTATACTCCTTCTATCCCGACTTTCTTGAGAGTTTTTATTAAGAAAGGATGCTGCATTATGTTAAATTCTTTTCTGCATCTATTGACAGGGCCATATGGTTCTTATCCTTTCTTCTATTTGTGTCATGTATCACAGTGATTGATTGTTCCAGATATTGAACCAGCCCTGCAGCCCAAATCACTTGATCATGGTGAATAATTCTTTTAATATACGATTGCATTTGATTTGCTGGTATCAAGTTGAGAATTTTTGCATCAGCCGTGTTCATCAGGGATATTGGTCTGTAATTCTCTTTTTATGTGGGGTCCTTGTCTGGTATGGGAATCAAGGTAATCCTGGATTCATAGAATGAGTCCAGGAGTTTTCCTTCTATTTCTAGTTTTTAGAACAGCTTGAGAAGAATCGGTATTAATTCTGCATTAAATGTCTGGTAGAAATCCCCTGGGAAGCCATCTGGCTCAGGATTCTTATTGGTTGGGAGATTTTTTTGATAACGGATTCAATTCTTTGCTGGTATGGGTCTGTTCATATTTTCCATTTCTTCCCATTTGAGTTTTGGGAGTGTGTGGCTATCTAGGAACTTGTCCATTTCTTCCAGGTTGTCCAGTTTATTGATATATAATTTTTCATAGTATTCTCTAAAAATTGTTTGTATTTCTGTCGTTGGTTGTGTTCTCTCCTCTTTCACTTGTGATTTTATCTATTTGGTTTCTTTCTCTTTTCTTTTTGAGAAGTCTGGCGAGGAATTAATCAATGTTGTTTATTCTTTCAAAAAACCAGCTCTTAGGGGCACCTGGGTGGCTCAGAGGGTTAAGTGGCCGACTTTGGCTCAGGTCATGATCTCATGGTTCGTGGGTTCAAGCCCCACATCGGGCTCTGTGCTGACAGCCAGCTCAGAGCCTACAGCCTGTTTCCAATTCTGTGTCTCCCTTTCTCTCTGACCCTCTCCTGCTCACGCTGTCTCTCTCTCTCTCAGAAATAAATAAAACATTAAAACAATTTTAACCAAATAAAAAACCAGCTCTTAGATTCATTGATCTGTTCCACTGTTTTTTTTCTTGGATTCTATGTTATTTCTGCCCTAATCTTTATTACTTCTTTTCTGGCTGTGATGTTTCTCTGCTGCTCTGCTTCTAGATACTTTGGGTATGAGATTGAGTTCTGTATTTGGGACTTTGCTTGCTTCTTGAGATAGGCCTAGATTGTAATGTATATTCCTCTTAGGACTGCCTTTGTTGCATCCCAAAGGGTTTGAACTGTCATGTTTTCATTTTCATTTACTTCCATATATTTTTTATGTTTTAATTTAATTTCCTGGGTGACCCATTCATTCTTTACTAGGGCGTTTTTTAACTTCTATGCATTTGGAGACTTTCCAAATGTTTTTCTTGTGGTTGATTTCAAATTTCATAGAGTTGTGATCTGGAAGTATACATGATATCATCTCAATCCTTTTATTTGTTGAGGGCTGTTTTGTGACCCAGTATGTTACCTATTTTGGATAATGTTCCATGTGCACTCAAGAAGAATGTGTATTCTGCTGCTTTTAGATGAAAAGTTCTGAATATATCCATCAAGTCCATCTGGTCCAGTGTATCATTCAAGGCCATTGTTTCTTTATTGATTTTCTGCCTAGATGATCTGTCCATTGCTGTACCTGGAGCATTAAACTCACCTACAATTACAGTATTATTATCAATAAGTTTGCTTCTGTTTGTAATTAATCAATTTAAATATTTGTGTGACTTCAAGTTGGGGTCATAAACATTTACAATTGTTAACTCTTCTTGATGGATAGACCCCTTAATTATGATATAATGCCTTTTCTCATCTCTCATTACACTCATTAGTTTAAGGTCTAGTTTGTCTAGTATAAGTATTTTTGGGAGCTATTCTGAACTCACTAGTTGAGAATACTTGTGAGGTTAAGGCAGGGTTGCAAGGTCTCCTGCTGTTGGGTGGTGACCAATAGCTGTCCCTTTTCTTATTGTTTCTGCTTGAACAACATACCCCGGAGTGCTTTGTTGATTGAGATCAGGAGTGGCTTATCCCCTTATTCTGGCCCTCGTATGATGATTGTATCTGATTAGGAACTTGTGATATGGAGAGACATTAACGTTCAGTAGCCTGGAAATCATGATTAGAACTGAGTAATTGATGACTTTGAAAGGTCAGATCCCACCCTTAGTTTAATAACTAATAAAATAATATACCCATATAGAGTAACACACAATTCCTGGGCATGGATGACATTGTGGGAACTATATAGGCCCTGTGGCTAACGCTAAAAATATCTTTTTTGAGGTTGTGAGGGAAGACATTGTGTCTCCGGCCGATCCTATTTTCCTTGGTACTTCTCTTGAGCTATAAACAGACTAATGACCCTTACTCATAAAAGATTGACCTTTATGTACAGAATTCTGTTTCCTTCTTGTTAAAAGGTTTTTTTAAGGCTATGCTGGAAACATTGTATACTAAGGCAAATGCCACTTTTCTTGTGCCTTGTACCTTCACATATAAATAAAGTTGACAACCCAGACAGAGCAGAGATGCCTGCCTGGTGATTAGAAAGAATCTCAGGGCTCTCTCATCACTCTCTCGCTAACACCGTCCATTCTTCAATGACCCCTAGACTGCCTGGAGTGGGATTCTGGCAAAGTATGACTACTCCAGCTTTCTTTTGACTTCCAGTAGCATAATAGATGGTTCCCCATTCCCTTACCTTCAGTCTGCAGGTTTCCTCAGGTTTAAAATGAATCTCTTGTAGACAGCATATAGATGGATCTTGTTTTTTATCCATTCTGATACCCTACGTCTTTTGAATGGGGTATTTAGCCCATTTACATTCTGAGTTAGTATTGAAAGATATGGATTTAGTGTCATTGTGTTACCTGTAGGTTTCATGTTTGTGGTGTTGTCTCTGGTGCTTTGTAGTCTGTTGTCTTCCATTTCCAGAGTCCTCCTTAAGATCTCCTGCAGGCTGGGTTAGTGGTCATGAATTTCTTTATTCTTTTGTTTGTCTAGGAAAGCCTTTATCTCTCTTTCTATTCTGAATGACAACCTTGCTGAATAAAGGATTCTTGGCTGCATATTTTTCCTATTCAGCACATTCAATAATCTGCCACTCCCTTTTGACCTCCCAAGTTTCAATGGACAGGTCTGCTACTATTCTTATGTTTCTACCCTTGTAGGTTAAGGCCCATTTGTCCCTAGCTGCTTTCAGAATTCTCTCTTTATCTTTGTATTTTGCCCGTTTCACTATGATATATCATGGTCTTGACCTGTTTTTATTGATTCTGGAGGGAGTTCTCTATGGTTCCTGAACTTGGATGTCTGCTTTCTTCCCCAGATTAGAGAAGTTCTCAACTATAATTTGTTCAAACAAACCTTCTGCTCCTTTCTCTCTATCTCTCCTTCTTCTAGAACTCCTATGATATGGTATCATTATGTTTCATTGAATCACTTAGGTCTCTCATTCTCTCATGGTCTAGTATTTTCCTCTTTTTCTCAGCTTCAACATCTTCCATAATTTTATTTTCTATGTAACTTATTCTCCCCTCTGCTTCTTCCATCCCTCCTGTCATTGCATCTAGTGTATTTTGCATCTCATTTACAGCATTTCTTAATTTGTCATGACTATTTCTTAGGTCCTTGGTCTCTGCAGCAATACATTCTCTGCTGTCTTCTACGCTTTTTTCAAGACCAGCTATTAGTTTTATGACTATTATTCTAAGTTCTTGTTCTGTTATATTATTTATATCGGTTTTGAGCAATTCTCTGGCTGTAATTTCTTCCTAGAATTTCTTTTGAGAATTCTTCTGATTCATTGTATTGGATAGTTTTCTGTCTTTTACGTGTTTTACTAGCTTATTATGTGTCCTCCACCTGCGAGTACTACTACACTGTCCAGGGGCTGGCACATCAGACAGTGTTTTTGGAGTGTGTTGTGTGCTCTCTGTTGTGTCTCTGGTTGCTTTATTTCGCTACTCATAGTGGTGATTTGGACCTTTAGCCAGGTGTGCTATGACTGAAATAACCCTGTGGTGCAGAAGGGCTCCCCAGTTCCTCTTCCCTGAATCTTCCTCCTATTCCCCTCCTCTTTCTGTCTCTCTTCCTCAGTCTCTGTGAGTACTAGTGGAACTGGCCAGGCCCAGCCCCTTGCCCTGATTTTCTTTTGAAGAAGCACCACTCTAATCCATGTTCGTTGAATGAACTGGATATTACTGGCACATATAACCTAGACCCATCACCCCATTTTACTATCCACTGTGACTAGTTTAGGAATTGGTTTAATCCACGACTTTTGTTTTAGTGACTAAAAAGGAGACATCCACTTCAGCAGTGACTTTGAGCTTGAGAACATATATGACATTGATCCTCTCCTGAGGCTTTGTTCACTATGGACCCTGGAACTAAAGTTAATGTAGAGGCAAGATTCAGGAGATGAAGAAAATGGTTCAGAAGACATTGTTGAGCCTGAACATGAAGCATACATGGGAGTAGCCATGAACTTTCCAGTTTCTTAGGCCAGAGAAATTCTTCCTCTGCCGAAGATAATTTGGGTCAAATTTTCTGTTGCTTCTAAAATAAAGGTTCCAAATTTATTTAATAAATAAATGCATGTATATGGGAAATCAGGTGTAGGAGAAGTAGTATCTCTCTGAGAATAGAAAGGTCTCTCCTATGTAGTGATTATCAATAATTGTCAACATCCTGCACCCTCAAGGATTGACATTTATTTTAGTGTTAGACCTTACCATGTACAGTTCTATGAAAAAACTCTCAAAGAAACAAAAAATGAGGCCAATGTAATGAGAGGTCTTTTACTGTGACTGTAAAGTTTCTTTTCCCCACTCCCCATCCCATCGTATCAAGTGGTCTTCTCCACCCAACGCATCATTTAATTGGCACAGAAGACTTGGTTGGTGCAAAATCTTCTGCCTGATCTATTGAGTAACCAGAGGTTGTAAACTGGGGATTGGTGGTGAGATTGATAATGATAATGATGATGATGATGATGACGATGATGATAATGATGATGATGATGTAATAGCCACCATTATTGAGGGCTTCCTATATTCCAAGAACTGTACTGAGTGCTAGATGTACAATTCCCTCAAACCTTCATAGAGCTCCTGTGCATTACATACCATTTTTCTGTATATAGATGAAGGAACTGAGGCTCATTAATGTTCATTACTTGTTCTAATTACCCCAGTGTCAGAGGTCAAATCCAATAAAATCTACCTGATTCCAAGCTCCACTCCCACACCTCATTTTAGCAATAATATGTGAGTTTACAATGTACTGGGAGCTTTAAGCAGCTAATAAGAACTTGTTCACTGGGTCAGTGGAGAGCTTCCCCATTTGCTTCCACTGATTTGGAGACCAATACACAATATTTTCAGAGTTTAAGGTAGCTTGATAGATGCCTAGCCAAGTCTAGGGTCTTAGAAGAAAAGTTAATTATGACAGAGAGATCAATATTTGTACTATGCATTTGGAATTAATACATAATTACTCTAAAGTGTGATATTCTTATCACAAAATACACAAAACAGATGAGGATGTAGTCCAGAAAGGTGAGTTCCTCCAAGAAGCTCCTGAGTAAGGATGAGAACATGACCACCCTGGACTCATCCTCTGAATAGATCCCTGTTTCTCAGAAAAAGTCTAAATCTGAACCATAACCAAGATCCTGGAGCTGGGGTTAGGATAAAGGGCTGAGCAATCCAGTGGTCTAACCACCCGTGCACATCACTGAATTTTCTAGGGCAACTATGTGCTGGAGATTCAGGAAGTGGCGCTTCATTGAAGAAAATCAGAAAGCATCCGTTAAAAATCAGTTACAGTCCATGCTCTTATGCTTTATCTTTCTCAATCAAATAGTAATCAGCCATCAGGACCTCCCACTAAATGTAACACACAAACTACATGAACCAGAGGACCCAGAAGACCATAAGATTCTTATTTGTAGTCCTTTTTTTAAAAAATCAGTTTGACATATGCTCACATTTCCTGAAACATTCCAATGGCTGCTTTGTGCATATTTTCACCACTTTGTGAAAGTCACTATTGTTGGTACTTTCATCTTTGAGTCTACAAAACTGGGAAACTCACCTCCTCCAAACTAAGGACAAACTACTTTTTAAGAAATAAATGGAGGGATCACCTGGGTGGCTCAGTCAGTAAGCATTCAAACTACTGATTTCCACTCAGGTCATGATCTTGCAGTTGGTGAAATTGAGCCCTGCATCAGGTCCTGCACTGACAGTGTGAAGCCTGTTTTGGGTGCGCTCGCGTGCTCTCTCTTTCTCTCAAAATAAATATATAAACTTAAAAAAAATAGAAAATGTCATCAGATAAGTCCCCTGGTAGTGAATAGGCCACCATTCACCCCCCTAACCATCTACCCTGTTTTTGGCAAATACAGGAGTGGCAAAGCTACAGCAGGTATTGGAACTTAAGTGCTTACAACAACCAGATATGATTTAGATGAGTGATGTGAGAAAATAGGGAGTAGTAGTGCACATCATATCCAGGGGCATCCAGAAGGCAATTTTCCAAAGTGTCTAATACTAGAACTTGAAGTCAGAATATCTGCGATTAACTCCTGTCTCTCCTTACAAATTGTGTGTGTTTGTATATAAGTTATCTAAGTATTTCATGCCTCAGTTTCCTCATCTGTAAAGCAGAAATAAGACTAACCTTAGAGGACTGCGAAAATGATTAATTGATACTGTCTATATAAGCCTTCAGCTCAGTTCCTGACAAAGAGTCGATACTTAATAGATTTCCTTGCCTTTAAAAAGTACTATAGGAATACACTTATTTTCAGTAAAGTCTCAATTGACATGACTTCAACTAACTAGAGTGGGAGAAAAAGGATATTTTGTTGGCCCTAGGGAATGTGAAACACATACGAATCACTTCCATAACCTACGCACTTGCCATTTATTCTAGGCAATTAAAGCTTTATTTATTTCTTGACTATAAATTGTGCTTTCCATTTGAACTTCCTTGAGTAAACACAGACTTGTCCTTGAAAAGTATAAGAATCAACATCAACTAGGTAGGAAACCAAGAGAGGCTACTGTATATATTTTGCTAAGTAAAATTTAAAATCCCATTTTATCTAATTGAACACAAGTATCTCTAGGAAGTACATGAAAGGGCCAAAATGTTTTTTATAAAAACTAGCAGAAGCAGATAAACAATATCCAAGGCCAAATTAAATAGACATCAAACTTGAAAAAAATTTCACAAGAGGAAATGTGCTAGGAAATTAAGTATATATAAAAGTGTCCCTAACCTTCAAAAACGTTAATCAAAACAATCATGAGGTGCTGTTTTGATTTATTACACTAGCCATATTTTTTTTAATGTAGATAACCAAAGACTAGAAAAATTGAGACGGCACTCCTGTATTTGTGTTGAGACTTTATTATGTAACAGGGAAACCATTGGGAAATATGAATCCAAGCTTCAAAAGTGTCCAAAGACAGGCTCCACAATGTTAATTATGAGAGCCCACCCTCTGAAAATAGTCCAAAGTTACAGAATAAGCTCTATGTGCATATATGCAAATACATTTTTTCAGCCAAGATATTTAAATGAGATATTTGCATTTTTAAGTTGATACACAGTAGTTTTACAGTGTTAAAATAATAACTAACACAAGGACAAAACATGAGGTGGCATTCCAAGAATTCTTCTATAGTCCTTGTCCTCAAGGAGTCTACAATCTAACTGAGGAGGAAAAAGCCTGTATGAGAAAAAAAACTGGAGAATAGTATGATAAAATATTATTATAAAAATGGGAGAATGATATAAAGTGCAAAACTTGGTTGCTGCAGAAGGCAAAGTAAAATAACAAATTAATATATGTATCTTTCTTTTTTATATGCATCTTCAAGATTTAAAGTAATACAAGTCTATTGCAGAAAGTCTGGACAATACAGGATAAAGTAAAACAAGGAATATGAAATTGTCTTAATTTTCTTAATTTCATTTAATTTACTTTTGTCTCCTTGTGTTTAATTACATTTTTCCTTCAACAAATACATCCTATCCTTCACTCAGATGAGATTGGGCCTGAGAAAGAGTAGGCAGAGATCCACATAGTAGAAGGCAGAATCTTTCCAATATGTCTGTGATTTCATGGCAATCATTTAGATACTAGACCAGTACCATTCATGGTCCCAAATGATATTTTAAAGGAAAACTTACAAGATAAATATGCATTTGTAGGGATAGAGTCTGTCCAGGTATCATCTATCTTATAGGCTGGCCACCAACCTGTTTCCAGGAACCCCACCCCCAAAATACCAGCACATGGAAGGTTTTAGTTCTCATTCCAAGCCTATGTTAAGATGTAGAAAAAAAGCGTAACTGTGCTAAATATTCATAGGATGCTGGTTGCAATTTATTTTGCAATGGCTTTCAAAAACTATACACACTATCTGATTTTCAGTGTCCTCTCTGACTAGTCCTTTTAATAATGTGTTATTAACCTGATTGCCAGGAGAATGGGAAATGACCCTCCAGTGATGAAAAATTCTTTTCAGAGTCCACAGATGGGACATGAAGGGCCTAGAAATCATCTGAAGTCAATGAGAAAAACTTCTCTTATCACAGGTAACTTCTCTCACTCTCCCATACACACACACACACACACACACACACACTAGCTCACACACTCACTTAGTCATCCATACACACACACACACACACACACACACACGCACGCACGCACGCACACTCATAGGTTCCAGAGAGAATATCCACAGTGATGAGGTTTAGGTACTCCACCCCAAAATAGGGCACTTTCACATGATGATGATGATGATGATTTATTTGAGAGAGAGAGAGAATGAGCAGTGGGGAGGGACAGAGGGAGAGAGAGAGAATCTTAAGCAGGCTCCATGCTGAGCACAGAGTTGGATGCAGGATTGGTTCCCACAACCCTGGGATCATGCATGACTTGAGCTGAAATCAAGAGCTGGACAGTCAACCTACTGAGCCACCCAGGTGCCCTAAATATTGATTATTTTGAATTAAATACACTGACCCTCCTCTGTCCTCCTGAAAGCAGGACAAATACTTGTTTCTTTGTTTAAAAGGTGTAAAAGCTTCCTGCTTTTGTTACTTTGGGAAAGCCTCATATCTGTATGAGTTCCCTTATGTTTACAATTAAAATTTGTTTTTCTCCTGTTAATCTGTGTTACATCAATTTAATTGTTAAGCCATTCAAGGAACCTGGATAGGAAATTTTCCTCCCTACAAAGACTTTCACAGAATCCTAAAAATTTCCATAAGCCAAAATATCAGAGTCTTAAGAGCCACTACTCGAGGCCTGGAAACTAATTTACCCTTTGACCTTATACAAGTCACTTGGCCACACTGTACCTCAGTTTCCCCTCCTACCAAATAATAATTTAATTCTATTCTGATAAATCTTTGAAGGTTAAAGGTTGAATGAAATCAAGTGCTACCTATACATCTGCTATTATTATTTCTTTACCCTTTCTCTTTACCCTTTCTCTTTACCCTTCTGAGAGATCTTGTGAAATTGAGTCATGAAGCTTCTTTGGGGCAAAATACAAAATTTCACCCATGCCATGCTTTATGTATTTTTCTTTTTGAAGATATTTTAGTATCCTGTGCTCACTGTTGACTGAAAATTGTTATTCTAATTTGTACCAATAGGCATGGAAAATTTTAAATTAAGGGTAAATGAAAACAGTAAATAAATATGCATTTGTGCCAATCAATTTAGAGATGGAAGAGAGTGTGGACAGACAAACATCAAAATGGCACCCCGTGATTCCAGGCTGATTTAAAAGCCTCAGCAAGGTGCTATTTTAAGAGCAGAGCAGCTTTGTTAGGAAAACAAGCAATACTATAATGCTTCAGCACTGAACTCCAGTGGCAGGGTATTTCCACTAGAAAAAGAAATTCCAGTTAGTTTGATTTTGCCTTAAAAGAAGAAGGCCTGAGAATATATCAAAGACATCATCACCATGATTGCTCTCATGACTCTGTTGCTCTGCATGTGAGAAGCAGCATGTGTGCACACACACATGCACAAATATACATCAAAGCAATGAATAGCTCTTAAGGACAACACTTAAGGAACATTTGACAGCATGAGTTCTAGGGATTATGGTCTGGCTTGAATTCACTCCAGAAGTTCCATCCATAATCAGCCAACATTTAGGGACAAAGCTGTATTTTGTTACCCTCTCAGGAATGAATGAGACCATCTAATGCTGGCCTGAGAAACACGCAGCTTTGGAAATCCAAGTGGGGGGGAGCCACTTGATTTCTTAAAGACATAATATTTGTTCCCCATAGTCCCAGAAGGAAGCACCCAGCTCTCTTATTTCACGGCATACTAAGGAATTATATATGGTTTCTTCCTCCTCATAAACTGCTTTATACTTAGGGAAAGAACATTTCTCTAAAAATTATGTGGAGGGACTATTACATATAAGCAAAACACATATTCTAATTTAAAAGAATTTAAGTGAATCCTAAAAAGATTCCTTTAAGGATTCTGTAATAGTTTATTATATATCAACTTGATGAGGCTAAGGAATGCCCAGATAGCTGGTAAAACATTATTTCTGGGTGTGTGCGTGAGACTAGTTCCAGAAGAGATTAGCATTTGAATTAGTAAAGAAGATCCTCCCTCACCATGGCTGGGCATCACCCAAGCCACTGAAGGACCTAATAGAACAAAAATGCCAAGGGAGGGTGAATTCTCTCCTCTCTTTGCCCAAAGACATCCAGAGTTCCTGGTTCTCAGGACTTTGGACTCAGATTGAATTACACCACCAGATTTACTCACTCTGCAGCTTGCAAAAGGCAGACTGTGGGACTTTTCAGCTTCCATAACCATATGAGCCAATTTCAAGAATAAGTTTTACATACATATACACACACACACACACACACACACACACCCCTCATGAGATACATATGAGATCTCGTATATATATGAAATTATATATCTCCTGTTGGCTTTCTGTTTCTGGAGAGCACTGACTCTAATTCTAATTCTAATTCCATAATTAGAATAATCATTTTGTATTATCTAGTTCACCATCTTTTCTGGAACCTCTGCTATGAAGGCTCATGATATGTAAGTACCTAGGCAATATACAACACCTCTAATAATGGGGAGCTCACTATTGTAGCATGAAAAGTTCTGTTCATCATTCATCTATGCATTTACTCAAAAATGTATTAAATTTCTAATATCTGGCATTGTGCTAGGGGCTAGGAGCACAGCAGCGGACAAGAATTCTCTCACAGAAGCTATGAATTTAGTGGAAGATATGCCTAAATCAGAAGTGACATTATAGCACTTCTTATTTTAAACTGAATACTTATATGTAAATCCTACTCACTGTTGTGGATTAAGCCCCTAACAATACATACAAGTTCAATTTATATCCCACAGACAAATCCATCAGGCATTTGAAGACAATAATCACAGTTTCTTAAATTAAAACCCCTAATCCATTCATTCCATTTTTTTCAAGCATCTAGAATGTGCCATGTTATGAAGATACAGCAAAGTAAATACTAACACAGAGCCTGCCTTCAAGTTGTTATCCCTCCTTGCATCTACCATGTATTTATAGGTGGAAGTCCCCTGTCCATGTAGCTCTCTATTCTCCACTTTAAATACTAACAATCACCATTGTATGAGAGATATCTTTACATATAGAACTAAGTGGCATAGCCTCTGCCATCAAGGGACACATAGAATGGTTGTAGAGCCATGTGTAGTTATTTCATTTATGTCATTTATCATGAATGCACTAACCTATATCTGATTGATATATTTCCCTTTTTATCACTATCCAGGATATCTAAAAACACGCAAATGTAATAATATGATTTGCATTTATTAAAAACAGTGTAAAATGATGTCAAACATTGAGTTTTGAGTGTAGAGGCTACATGTTATCATTCAAGATTGTTAAAATCATAAAGCCCATTGACCTAATCCATAGCAATTTATGCTTTATTCCTTTTTCTGGATTATTTCCTGAGACCTCAGGCTGCAGTTTATTCTGTGAAGCACAATGCAGCATTTTGAGACCCTACTGAAACACCAAAGCTTGCAGTTTACCAAGAAAATTCTCTTAGCAAGTGCTCCGGGTCAATCTACACTCTTTCATCTCCATGTTAGCTACAGCTCAGGTTACTGTGGCTGCAATCTGTAGCTCCTTTGTTTAGGAAAGTCCCAAGAACACAACTAATTGTTTTTATCTTTTGTTTTTTCAGCAAAGCACTACAAACTACATAATCCACTTCCAACATTTTCAGATGGGTAGTGAACATTTTGGTAGTGATTGTGATCTTTTTTATTTCTTTTACTTTTTTTCATGTGAGTCTCTGACTTTCACCATTGAGTTCCCCAAGAGCCTCTCTACCCATTTATCACTTGGTACTCCAAACAGTGTTTCTTTAATTTGATTACTTTGATATAACCATTTTAAAAATGAGAATATATTAATACAGCCTAAAGCAGAGGCATTTCAGTTTCAGATTTTAAAATTAACACTTAATGAATGTTAGGCTGGTTCTACTGCATCTCTGAGGCTCCAGCCTCACACACTGCTAACTCTCAGCCCTGTGGTAGGGTCTGGAGATGAAGGGCAGGTTGGGATCATCCAGCAGACAAAGCACAGATATCCCGTCACCTCCTCAGTGAGGTCTTCCTGGTCCACCCAATCTAGAGTCGTGGCTACAGCACTCTTTCATATAACTTTTTTTGTGTTTATATAATAGTATATTTCATAGTCTGAAATGAATGTATTCATTTATTTTTTAACTTGTTGATAGCCTTAATATCAGCCACTCCCTCCCCTAACTTGATATAAGCTATTGGAGGAGGGGAGGAGGGGCCCTACCCATCCTGTTTACTAGTGTATCCCCACGTGGTACATGATGAGCAGATAGAAACACTGAATAATAAATGATTGAACTGGAAGATCAGAAGATGTATCTTTCATAGTGGTTCATCTCAGAAAAAGAAATGATCAATCATTCTAGGCCAACTGATTATACTCAGCATTTACTTCTATTTTACACAGACATCACATCCTGTCTGATTTTTCTGACAATAATAATTGAGACACATGTTATATTTTTATCAATTAAATGAAATTCATAAATTGCTAGATCATTACACTGATTCTATTTGCTCTTTGAAAATATAGAGTTTGGATATCTGGATTTCTGTAGGTTTCCTAATACTTGTTTAGGTTAGATACTTATTGGGCTGGCCAAAAATATTTAATTACAGCATGATCCGTTATTAAGACTTCTAGATTTCAGGGGGAAAATCATCAATTAACTTTCTAAGAGTTAACACAAATATTGTATATTCAGTAATATACAATAACATAATCTTTAACAGAATTTCCCTGTTTGTTTCCTTTAATGTCTATTGTAAGACAGAGCTAGAATATAAACTCTGAATCTTTCCACAATGTTCTCAGAGAAAGTTATTCTATAAACTAGTTGTGTATAGATAATGAAACCAACAATTTTTTTTCAAATTAATAAAATTCATTCAAAAGAGAACTTGCAATTCATTTGTTCTTTAATTTGCCTACTTAGTAAGCACATATTGAGAACAAAATAGGCATTGAGGCAATAAACCAGTCCTTAAGAATAGAGAGAAACCAACACATAGTTCTTGTCCTCACTGAGTTCACACTTCTGCATCAAGAATATATATGGTTACAAAACAGTGGGATGTAAAATATAAAGTAAGAACACAAAAGAAAAACAGTTTGCACATTTGGAGTGAAAAGTGAGAGCTGTATTTCCTACAAAAGGTGATATTTGAGTCTATAGTTATGATAAGACCAAGTAGAAAAAAAGATCTTCCAGATCAAGAGAACAATGTGTGCAAAGACCTAGAGAAAGTGCAATGCTTTATGGGAGATGCAAGGGCAGCAACATGTTAGGGCAAAACATGCCTTGTGGGGAGGGTAGACTATGATGCCCCAAAGTAGATAAGAGCTAGAATATGAAGAATCCTATGTAGCATGGTAAGGAGCTGAACCTTATCCTCAGATTCAAGGAGCACTAAAGTGGGCCACTAAGTTTAAACAAAGGATATGCATGATCAAATTTGACTTGTGACACATATTTGACATTTGATCCACAAAATACTATGAAGGATGAATTGAAAAAAAGGACTATAGGCAGAAAAACAAACTAAAGGGCCATTTTGGTAATTCAGACAAAGGGTAACAAGAACTCATATATTGAATTAGAGGGTTAATATGTTGTCAAAAAGTGTAAAATCAACATAAATTGGTGACAGACTAGAAATGGGAATTGAGAAAAAGGAAGAGACCAAAATAGAGCCCTCTGGACTGGATTACCATACATCCACAGATGTTGTTCATTCCCTGAGGAGGGTGAAATGAAACTGAAATGGGAAAAAGTGAGTCAGATTAACCTGCTAGATCTTCAGCTAGAAGTCAGCAACAGAGATTAGAAATATCAAATAGAGACATCTTTTTGAAATGTCATTTAAGCTAAAGTAATAGCAGTTTTAATTCAATGCAGGAATAAGGAAGTGAGAGGTCTGCCTTGTTATGTGAGATGAAAGTGGGTCAAAACCAAGTAAATCTGGAGAAGAATGAAGACACAATAAAAGAAGAGGTAGGGAGAAATTGTTAACACATGAAGAAATTAAATGTTCCATAAACCCTTCTTAGAAATATCAGATCAAGAAGGCTATTCCACGCAGTTCTTGCATAAACTTTAATTAAACACATTAAAGCAAACAAACACTATTCTTGGAAACTTTCATGTTCTCCAGAAGCAGTGTGTGCACTTGGTCTCCTCTAGCTGAAAATGAGTTGTCTTGGGATCACTGGATTTCATATTTCCCAATAAAATATAATGAGCTTGTGGTTACATTTTTCATAGTGCCATGGGTCAATCTTTGATAATCCTGGCTCTACCACACATGAGACTCCATGGACATACCAAAAAGTGAAGAGTATTTAAGCACTTCTAGAATGACCTGTAAAGTCATAAAGTCTCTTTTTAGCAAACAATGGCCACTACCAACTAGGGGCAAGAATGTCAGACACAGGATGTGCTCCCAAATCTGATGCATTTATGTGACCAGAATTATAAGCTCAATAAGAGAATTGAGTTGCTTTAGCAAATGGCACCCTTTTGTGCTCTCTTTCTCCACAAATATTTTCATGGCTGAGTTACTGACAGCAAAAACCTACCAGGAATGCCAGAACATAAAGTTTTTTCAGGAAAATAAACATAAGCCACTCCTAAGGTAAAAGACAATGATGCAAGAAGGTTGTCATGGTTCAGAGAGGTGAAGAGGAAACAAAGCAAAAAATACATCACTGAACCTGTAACTACAAATAAGAGACATCAGCCATCTTGTGGTTTTCCCAAGAAGCCTAGCACCTGGGTAGGGACACAATCACTGGCCTATGGTCAAACTGCAAGCTTACAATAGAATAAGTTTCCAAACTAGACAAATTATAGCAGCTGTAACCACCCACATTTGCCTCATTTGTTTATTGGGATAGGAGAGGAAATATCATTTAAGAGCTCAGCAATGGCCAGAAAATATGAAGGACACAAAGACCATGAGACATGAAGGATACAAAGCTCATGGCACCACAAATCTTACCAAACTGTTCAGTTACTACCCCCACCTCATTTCAGAAAGGACTACCATGAAGTACTAAACACTAGTGGGAAATGGACTTTGAGTTTCTTTGCAGTCAGTGTAAGGGGAGAACTTGTGAGTTACATGATGTACAGCAGTACATGCACCATAACTGCAATTCTTACCACATCTAGACCAAAGTATTGTGGTGTGGGCGGCAGACTGAGAGAAGAAAATATTCTGAAGCCTATGTCAGTATCATTCCATACCTAGAAAGTGGAGTAAGGTATAATAATAACTAAACCTCTGTAATATAAAATTAAGAGATTTAGGACAGTTGAAATGAACCAGTAGGAACAGCAACAAACTCCAAAGCAGGAATTTTTACCCAAGATTGAAAGGTGATCACTCAGTAATATGGAAAAAAAATAGTTTAAAACATACCTGACTTTCTAGCTACAAGTGCACACATATATGATAATCTCTCTCAATAGCATCATCTTCAAAAGACAGAGACCAATGACAAAAGCATGAAGTATATGTGTCACAGCCAGACCAATGATGACCTAATGTCTAGAGCAGAAAAGAATAATGATCAAATACATTAGTCACAATTTTGCTGGTTGATACTAATCATTTATTATCAATGAAAAGGCTCGCCTTATTGAAAGCCATTAGTGTCCATTAGCAAATTAAAATTTTTTTGTTTTTGTTTTTGTTCCACATATTTTGTCCAGTTTGACATCAGGAAGTCATTTAGATTATATTTCTACACTTAAACCTAAACATAAAGAAGTGAATTTTCTTTTACAACATTACCTAAACAGACTTCTAACTCCTTCATTTGGAGAATGTTCCTCTCTCCCCTTAATCACAATATTACTGAGTATTCTCTCTGCATATTGATCATAGCCATACCATTATCAATAATGTTTTGTGAACCCTAGATTTATATTGAACTGAATAATCTGTCCTTGAATCAAAATTTTTGCAAGTAAATGAAATTTTCCAATTCTAGATTACAAAACAAAGTACATCTTGTAAAGAAGATGTACTTGCTTTACTTGCTTTTTTCCTGTCTTTCAGTGTTCAAGTAACATTTTTAGCATTCCAAGCAACCTATATATAAGCAAACATAAGTAATGCCTTTCTTCAGATATCTTCAGAAGCAAAAAATCCCAAAATACTATTGGTTGGCTTATTTTATATGCATTCATTATCTGCTATACAGTCTCTATCATCTTAGTGTATTCTTTCTCTCTTCTATACACACACACACACACACACACACACACACCTAGTTCTTAGCTATAGAACTAGGCAAAGTTCAGAGGGTCACTAAGATCTTGGTAAACAAAGACTCTCAATCTCCAATACCAGTCATACTTGATCTTCACTGAGCTTTCTTTCCTCAATGTCATTGTTTGTACATCATATCTCCTTTCCTTGCCGCTGAGTCAATTCTGTTCAAGAGTACTGTAAACTAGGGGCACTTGGGTGGCTCAGTTGGTTGTGTAACTGACTTCAGCTCAGGTCATCATTTCCTTTTTTAAAAAAAATATTTTTTATTTATTTCTGAGAGAGACAGAGACAGCGTGAGCAGGGAGGGTCAGAGAGAGGGAGATACAGAATCCGAAGCAGGCTCCAGGCTCTGAGCTGTCAGCACAGAGCCCAATGTGGGGCTCGAACCCACAAACCCTGAGATCATGACCTAAGCCAAAATCAGACGCTTAACCAACTGAGCCACACAGGCGCCCCTCAGGTCATCATTCATAGCTCATAGATTCGAGCCCCGAGTCAGACTCTGTGCTGAAAAAAAAATCAAGAGTACAGCAGACTAACTGGACTCTGGCTTACATATAAGAACAAAGAGCCATCAGGCAGTGAGGATGTGTCATGGATTAAATTCAACCATCAGCTTGGAGACCACTCTATTCTATCCTTCCTTGAGTCTACCACAAATAGGACCCCCACCCTGCTTGCAACATATATATTGTATTTAAATAATCCTAGAAGAAATAAATTCCAGAAACATACATAACAGATATACTTCTGATAACATATATTTATTTTTTCTGCCATTCCTGTTATGTAAGTAAAAAGCATATAAACATGGTTGGGAGAGAATAAAAAGTAAATGAACATGGAGTTTGGCTCTTGGTTTCACTCTCTGTCTTCTTTTCCCTCCCTTTATCCTGTCAGAATAGTACACATCAAACTAGAGCCCTGCGTTGTAACAGTGCTTCCCTGCTTTCATTCCTCTCCATGAATCTTTCGGTATTTAACTTCTGCTCAACACCCTGACATGGATGGTACTGTCCCCTGGTAAGTATAGCCTGTTTCCCAGCCATGCACAAGTGTGGGTTCCCCTCTTATTTTATGGTATATCTAGATTTAATTTTGCTGCTCATGTATTTAACATATTCATTTTTCAAATATCTGTCATCTTCTAATACTTTATTTTCAAGGTAACAATTTTTACCCAGTTTTTTTGTGTTGTTTTGCTTTGTTTTTAGTGCAGAGTGTGGCCTCACAAATCCTTCATTCCACTCAGCTGAGTTTTCTGAGGTTTTGCTTCCTACCATAAGATACCCTCTGACTGTTTAACATGAACAGAGGAAGGGAATAGTTGAGAGATAAAGACTAGATGTATTTGTCTAAAAGAAAAAGATTAAGAGAGAGAAAGAGAGAGAGAGAGAGAGAGAGAAAGGATCATCTGGAAAGATATAAGTCCTCCTGGCCACCCTTACTCCATTCATTTATCTAAGATGTTGCTTCATTTTGACTATGTCTTTCCATTTCAGGGAGGAAAAAGCCCATGCAGAATATAAGACCCTGGACAGATCACTAAATATTTACCTATAATTAGATTGTCTGCAAAGGAAAGGAGACATCAATGAAGCACTGAAACAGCAAAGCTCAAGCTAAATGAAAAAGAATCATTCTTCAGATAACCTGAAATTCTGGGTCTTGGATGCAGAGGGAAATCACTGGAACACACAGTTGAAAGAGACATAAGAAAGGAAGAGGCTTCTGGAGATGAGATCTCAGTGGGCATCAGAGTGTCAGCCAGAAAACACTAGCAGTGAGTTTCCATTGAGAAATTACCAGGCGGTGGGCACTGAGCTAAACAATTCACATTTGTTATCCCTCTTAAACAACAATTCAGTGATATTAGTACTATTATTATCCCCATTTTACAGATGATGAAATTGAGGCTTATAGAGTTTCAGATGTGTACTTAGGGTGAAAACTAAGTCCTGGAGCCTGAATTCAAAGGCAGGCAGTAGTAAGACTCTTAACCATTATGCATATAGTGTTAGCTTCAATAATATGGCAATTTGCAGCTATGCCTACTTAAGAAAGGAGGAAAGTTTACGTGTGTGTGTGTGTGTGTGTGTGCACGCGCGCGCGCATGTATAAGAGAGAGAGAGAGAGAGAGGATGGGAATATTCTAACTAGCCCATCAGTGCCATTCTGTGCATTAAGCATGCTCCCTGGAGGAACTAGACATGGAAGACCAATTCTCATTCATTTCATCAGATCCAGTGTCTCTCACAATGCGATCTTGTGAGCCTCTTGGGGATCTTACCAGTGCCTGAAATGCAACACTTTTTCATATGGCATAACCTGCAAATGAGCCAACTACTTCATCAGATGTTCAATCACAGAAGGATCCATAGGGTCCACTGGGAGATGGCATTTGTGTCTCTAATGGGGCACTTTCTTAAGGGATTTTAGAAGTTATGTAACTTTACCTCATGCACCCCTTAATGCCAGAGTGAAAGCAGCTTCTCTCTGCTTCTAGATGATACAACTCCTGCTCTCTCTCAGAAGCCATAGGCTTTTCTTGGATGCTTTTATTCTTCTCTAGTCATTCTTAATACAGGCCTCTGGATCTGAGTAGCATAAGATAATGTAAAACTATTGTTCAATTGCTCTAGAAAGAAATTAAAAGTGCCTCACTAAGGACACATGTTTTTCAAGCCAAGGCTGATCATATGTTATCATTTTTGAATAATCCAAGACTGTCTATTTGACCTAGGAAAGTCTCCCTATTACTACAACAGTAGATAAGTGAACAGATTTCCAAACAGGGGTCAGATGACAAAGAGAACAGAATGAGGGGTGAGACATGAGGGGCCAAACATCAAAAAAGATTTGTGCAAATATAGGTAGATGCCCACCTTGTTTGCCTCTATTCTTAGCTTCGTGTAAGGAATAATATAAAAGCTATTATAAAAGAAAGAAGTACATTTGAATTATTGTTCTGTCACATATTAGCTGTACATCCATTATTTAAATTGAGCTTTTCACTACACATTTATAGAAAGGTTATCAGAACAGCCGTTTAAGTAGTCTACTAGGAAAATAAATATAAAGTTACTGGAGTAGAGATATTCAATAAAAAGTTGCTGCCTCCACAATTTCCTCCCCCTCTCTTATTTCAGGAAATAAATTATGGGCATCTAAGGCACATGATGAATATGTGACTGTGGGAAACCATTCTGGTGATAGTGATGGAGACACTATTGTGATCCCCAGTTCCTATTCATGGATGAGCACAATTATTTTCTCACCAAGTCTGTCTCCATTTCTAGAATGAAAACTTCATTGTTTTCTCTTTGGCTTCTCAGCATGTTTTTGGCATTTATTGACTGTATGACAATATCATGCTCTGAATCAGAGGATTTATTGAAAGAATGTATTTTGTATTACCTATACCTATATTATGGCAGTTATCTGTCATGAATCAGAATTAGGTACAGATGCTCTATCCAGAAGGGGTGCTGTTCCCAATGTATGAATCACAAAGGAATCACCACTTCTTGCTGACATCACACATCCCTGAAATAAGATTCCAAAATTTCATAGCAACTTTTATTTTATTTGGCACCCAATTGGCCATTTGCCTGGTACCATGCTTCATTTGTTGGTTTGGTTTGATTTGATTTTGCTTTCTTCCCCCACCACTTTCCTTTGTTATCAATGGAAACATAGTTTGGATGAGAAAGAGAAAGCAAGATCAGTTAAACTACTTTAACTTGGTATTTAAATATCACCATCTAAATTTTTAAAAACCATCACTGCTTTCTTCTCAAGATATACATTGAACTCTGACCAAATGAGTCCAAATCTTATAAGACAAATGCCTAAGCCCTGTATTTATATGACAGATATTAGCAAGAAAACAAGCACACAGATGAACCATAATATCATCTCTATTTGCTTTCAGACATTTTGCTTATAGCATATTTCCCATTTTAACTAAATTTTATTTAGTCCCTCTAATGTGAAATGACTTCTGATTCTGAGAATACTCCTTTTTACTCAAGTGAGACAAGTAAAAAGTTTCATGGCTCAGGGAACTGACCTGGCTCTTACATTTTGCTACACAGAATTAATTAAGATCTGGTCAGTAGTCATGTATCTAGAATCTACCTGTGTCATCTTCCTGATGGCGAACCTCAGTGTGACCAACACTTGCTGCGACATAATTCAATATAAGTTGTCCTACACCATTTTAGGTTATTCTCCTAACCTCATTTCAGAAAGGCAGAAACAGATACCATTTATTTTCCTTTTAAAAATGTTCCTTACCTATGTTTGCCTGTAAACATTTTTTCCACTTCATAATAGTAGATGTCATGTATGTAGTGAAAATCACAATTAAAAGCAACATATTATACTAACCTTTTATCAATAAAATGAAGATAGTTCACTCTGTTCGCACCAGTGCCTCCACTTCCCCAAATTCAGCTCCCAGAAACAGCCATTTTTATCTTTTTGAATAGCTTGTGCACATCCTATTTAAAATAGTATTTTCCTTTACTATCCTTCTCTCCACTCTTCAGCTCAAGAACTTGGCTACACAGGGTGACACCAACTCCAGTGAATATCAATTCTAACTTAAGCCATTTAATGGAGAGAGGAAGAACCAACAAAGAAGTGTCTAGAACAAGCAGTACTGCATCGTGTTATTTTCCTTCTCTGAAGTCATACCCAAATCCAGCATTAGAAAAAACAGGAAAATATACTTTTTTCAGTCCTTCCCTTCATCTCTACCTGCTTCCTTACTTTGTTTATCCCCACAGAAGACCTCAAACTTCCCCTGGGTATTCTTTTTACATTAATTTTCTTTTTCAGTGCCACTTCCTCTCCCCTTGTTAATCTTCACATCAAGGTTCTGATGAACAATACCAGCTGCATAAGAGAGGCCACATCGCTTAGAGATTAAGTACATAGTCTTTGGCACCCAAAGATATGATAGGAATCCTAACTATATCATAAGAGTGACCTTGGAAAGTTATGAGTGTGTTCTATCTCTAGAATGTTGAGAGTATTGACTCTCTTTCAGGATTTCTGAGAGAAAAAAAAGTATGATACAAAAAGCACCCAGAACATAACAGGTAGAAAGTAAATATTTTAAGTCTCCTGCCATAAAACACTGTTGCTAAAGAGAAATCAATTTCAAGGTATTTAGTCACTGAAAGGTTGTAATAAATTTGATTATTATGGCAGAGGTAATGGCACTGGATTTCCTTCCCAACTTTGACACTGATGTATTACTCTTGATCAAGAAAATGTCTTCTGTTCATTGATACATTAGCCCTGTTTTGGTGATGCTATAGTCTCTCAAGGACAGAGTAAAATAATTAATTTATTACTATGGCATGTATTGGCAAATTTGCATTAAGGTTGATGTTAGATAAGAGATAAGAGTCACATTCTCACTCCATAAGGATAGGCAATAGGACTCTGGCATTACTAGCTACAAGGTCTTGAGAACATTACTTAACTTCTCTAAACCCCATCTATGAAATAGAAACAGTAGGGTTGCCTCTTATATGGTTTTTCTGTGAATTAATTGAAAAAAGCAAATAAATGCTTCATCACATATGGGAAACTATAATTTTTTCCATGACCATTATGAATAGTGAATAGTGAAGATTTTTATGATGATGATATCATAAAATGTCAAGAAATATCAGAACATTAAAAAGGAGATAGATTCTTGCTGAAAAAAGCCTTCTGTGTTGGGATATTGCATACTTCATTTTTAGTTAGGGAGCCTACTTCTCCACTTGCTATGGATAAGTAATCAGACTACTCAAAAAGATATAAAATGACTTTACTTATCCATTAGAGGATAATTGGATCTGTCACCTGTTAATTATGACATTAGTTAAATATTTTGGAAGGTCATTGAGGGTAAGTTACTAAGAGAAATATCACTGCATTCCTTTGGCATGTTTCTATATATTGCAGATGGTGACAGCCTCAGCATAAAATTAGTCATTTGTAACATCAAATGGTGTCTCGCATCCCCCTGAGACTCCACCTAAAATAAAATCCAAGGAAAATGACAGTACAAAGGACAAATAAGATGATTATTTGCAGTAGTTCATCTTTAGTTTGTGCACAGAGGAGATTATCAAACCAGACTTGCTATTAGAGTAGATAAAGGTTAACTTCAAATACACACTAGAGCTCTCTTCTGTTCATCTTCAATGGGACAAACAAACACATGGAATAATACTAAACACCATCGATCACTTAAGAAATGCAAATAAAAGCCACAATGAGATACCATTCTTTACCCAGTAAATTGCCTTAAAAGGCAAAGAAGGAAGGAAGGAAGGAAGGAAGGAAGGAAGGAAGGAAGGAAGGAAGGAAGGAAGGAAGGAGAGAGGGAAAGACAAAGAGAGAAAGAGAAAGAGAGAAAGCAAGCAAATATTGGTAAGGATGTAAAGAAATTAGAATACATTTCCATTGCTATTGGGAATGTAAAATGGTTCAGCAGCTATGGAAAATATTTTGGTGGCTCCTAAAAACAAACATAATTATATAACCTAGTAATTCCACCACTGGGTACATACATACACAAAAGAATTGAAAACATGCACTTAAACAAATATATACATATCCATCTATATTTGTGTTAGGACTATTAACAATAGCCAAAGGGTGGAAATAACCCAAATGCTCTTCAACAGATGAGTGCATTAAAAACATTGTGGTGTATATAGTCAACAGAATATTATTCATCCATAAAAAGGAATGAAGCACTGATACGTGGTACCACATGTATGGACCTCTAAAACATGATATTATGTGAAAGAAGCCAGACACAACTGTCAAGTCTTCTTTTTCCATGGATATTAAATATCCAAAATAAATAAATGCATAGAGACAGAAAGCAGATTTGTGACTGTCATGAACTAGAGAGATGGGGAAATAGAAGATACTTGCTTAGTGAGTACTGGGTTTCCTTGCGGGATGATGGAAATATTTTGAAACTCAATTTATGTGATTATTACACAATATTGTGAGTGTATTGAATGTCTCTGAATTGCATCTTTAAAATGCTTAACTTGATTTTGTCTGAATTTTGCTTCAATTAAAAAAAAATGTTGAGTATTGAAGTCTCCAACTATTGCTGCCTTATTTGTATCTTCTTTCAATTCTGATAGGTTTTTTTTTTTCATGTATTTTGGAGTTCTATTGTTCGGTATATACATATTTATAACTGTTTTATCTTCCTCATGGATTAATCCATTTATCACTAAAAATTTAATTTTTGTACCAGTAACATTTGTCTTGAAGTCTATTTTGACTTATAAGAGTATAGCTGTTTTCTCTTTTGTTTTTAAGTTGTTTTGATGGTATAATTTTTCCATTCACTTAATCTCAATCTTTAAATGTCTTTAAGTCTTAAAAGTATGTCTTATACATATGTGACTGAATCATATTTTTAAAACTTTTTCAAGTTCTGTCCTTTTATTTGTTTAATCTATTTTTTTTATGTTTTATTTATTTCTAGGAGAGAGAGAAAGATAGCGTGAGCAGGGGAGGGTCAGAGAGAGAGGGAGATACAGACTCTGAAACAGGCTCCAGGCTCCGAGCTGGCAGTCAGCACAGAGCCCGACACGGGGTTCGAACCCATGAACCGCGAGATCATGACCTAAGCGAAAGTCGGACGCTTAACCGACTAAGCCACCCAGGCGCCCCAATCTATTTATTTTAAATGTAGAATTCCCATCTGTCATTTTACTATTTGTTTTCTTTATGTCTTATTCCTCTTTAGTTATTTCATTCCTCCATGACTGCCTCCTTCTTATTAAATACATATATTCTAGTCTGTCACTTTAATCCCTTGTCATTTATTTCACTATAATTTTTACTTACTCTTATAGTGATTGCCTTGAGGTTATGGGGATTTTACTCAGTTGATTTGTGTAAAATTTTGTTTCCAGATTTTCTGCAATAGTTCTTTATGAGTTTTATTTTCCTTTTATCCATTTTAACATATTGAAGTCCTTTTACAAGATGCCAAGGCTAATCCTGTTTCTTGTCAGGCTAGTGAATGTCTAGATCCCTTAGTGCGTTTTGTTTTTTTGTGTATTTTGGTGGTGAGAAAAGAGTTGTTTAGTTCTTTCACCTTATGCTTTAACACTCTTCATGGTTCCAAGTCTCAAGAACATTGAGAAGGGACTCATTGGCACAGTTGGTGTCAGTCACTTCATTCTTTAAACAAAGGAAACTTTGTCAATAGGGTGGGTCATATAATAAATGCTATCTATTTAGAAGTCATTTCTTTGTAAACCAGATGGTATTGGAGGGTAACATTTTAGGAAAAACTGAATTGCTTTTCCCAGAAAATGGAAGACTATTGATCAGAAAAATAATTATGAATCCATTATAACTACATATGCAAGGGAAGGCCCTGCATCAACAATATGAGGGTACTGTCCTATAAAATAGAATATGATAAAAGTAATAACATGGCATATATAACCAGTCAAAATCATCAACAATCTTGATCATGTGGTCCCACTCTCAGTTCTCTTTAAATAACCCTTCTCTAACACGTTATTCTGTTTAAAGTCTGTACACACACAACACTGAGTGCATTTTCTTTTTCCTCCTTGAGCCCTTTACCAAGTGTCATATTCATAGCTGTGAATCTTTTCCCCAATTTCCAGGATAATGATAATAACTTACACATTGCATTCATTAATGATACAATGTGCTTATGGTCCAATGTCCTTGATGTATAGCTCATCCATTATTGTCAATTCCTCAAATGTCTTGTAGGAATTATTAGAAATAGCATTGTTAAGAAACAAGTATCTTTGCTGTATCATCAGTAATTTGTACCTCGAACGTTGTTAAACTCCTAGTGAATTTCTGTTTGAGAAGAGATTTGGGAAAGAAAATGTGAAGCATTGCTTTTATGAGGCATACTGGAAAGCCCCACAATAAGCAGAACAGTTGACTTCCCGGGTAACTGACTTTTTGCTGAGACATAAACTGGCTCCCAGTATGAATTATATCTAAGAATCATCTCAGGCTGAGTGATCAAAGTCCTGGTGTTTGTCATATGTAAGATGGTGTTTTGACCACCTTGAAGCGGTATGCTAATAATGATCATAGAGTCAGGAGACCTTTATCATATTTCTTCTATTATTTATGAGGTTAATCTCAAAAGAGGAGTGCAAAGTAGTATTCTTTGTTTTCCAAGAAACAAAGGAAATTTTTCAATACAGATATTATCATTTTTTATTTTTTAATATTTTTGTAAAGTTTTATTTATTTTGAGAGAGGGAAAGCGTGAGCCAAAGAGAGGCAGAGAGAGAGGAAGAGAGAATCCCAAACAGGCTTCTGTTTTGAGAATCCCAAACGCGCTTCTCTCTCTCTCTCACTCGCTCATACGGTGAATCCTTGACTCTCCTTCCCCAGAACGCTCATCATCTCAATTTTCTGCTGATTTTCAAATCATGTTTAATTAGAGGATTTCAAATTCCCTTGTGATATGATATTCATATCATGAACTGTCAGCTCAGAAACCAATGTGGGGCTCGAACTCACAACACACAAACCATGAGATCATGAACTGAGCTGAAACCAAGAGTCAGACACTTAACTGATTGAGCCACCCATGTGCCCCTCAACACAGATTTTTAATGCTGAGGCTTATCAAATCAGGCACTAAAAACAAATAACATACTAGCTTACTTATTTTGACTTCAATAACAATCAGAATTTTTTAAAAAACCTCAGAATTAAAGGAATATTTAAAAGGTAAAATAACTTAAATCCAACTCACAATATGTAACCAGAATATTCTGCACATAGCAAACATTCCTTAGCAAACTAATCATGAAGATTTGGCACTGGGCTTTTTATTGTTAGGATGTAAACAATGATCCCTGCATGACTGAAAACAGTTTATTCTTTGAAATAAATTAAATCCTCTTTTTTATACCTTGTCTACATTGTGGTTTGTTGACTTTTATATATTTTTTCTTGATTATGTGCAATAGATTAAAGTTTAAGGTGACTTCTCATTTAACCATTACTTATCTTCAAGAGGTAAGTAAAGACACTTCAATGGGCAACATACCAATATTTAAAGGTATTTTGTGACCTGCCCAAAGACAGGTGTGTGTATAGAGTAGGGCTAAAATCAATAGAATCAAGTTCCTACTAATGACTCAGGTAAGCATTGACCACAATCTTCCAGTCTGTTAGTGAAATCTGAATAAATAATGTTATTTTTTAAAAGAGATATATATTTACCAAAAAAAATATCTCTGTGAATTCTTAAAGCTCTTATGGACTTGATATATGAAGTGTTTAGAGTGGGATGTAAGAGTCTATCTCCACTAATTTTGGCTGGACTGGACTGGACTGTAATACTTATTGTTTCATTATTTGTTTATCTGATCCAACTTGACAAGAATAACATATGTTAAAATAGATGAATGATATTTACTTTTATGTCCATTTATCATGACTGGAAAATTGGAACCAAATTGATCTTTTGAAGTTACACTGAGCAAGCTCTCTCCTTGCCTCTCTGTCTGCACAGCCTCTGTGCAGGACTGTTTATGGAAAAAAAATTAGATTCACTATTTGCTTAAACCAATATATTTTGCCGCTAGCTATGCAAGTCCAATTAACTCCTCTGACAATACGGTAAAATGAGGATATTGAATTATGTTTGTAGCCAATTAGAAACGTCACGGTTGAATGCTCATTCTTATAACACTATTTAAAGTTATGAAATCATGGTATTGAAAAATATTTCATGGAGTGGGAAAGAAAATTCAGGAGCAAGGTGAAGAACAATTAGTTACTTTATATCATGATATGAAAATCATAAATTTTTATATATGTTTAGAGGGTTTTTTTGGTAAGAATCAGAATTATGTAGGGCATAAATTACTAGAAATATATCTCCTTATTATCATTAATATTGTTATTACTAAATTATTAAAATTAATATTATTGATGGAAGAAAATATGGTAAAGTGGATGAAATATTCAGTTAGGAAATCAATAGACTCAAATTCCAATTCTATTTTTGCTGCTCCAAGTCATAACCTCCCTCATTTGAAAAGTGGAAATAATAAATCTGATATCATAACAATCAAATGAAGTAATACACATGATGGGCTTTGAAAAATTTAAATAATAATATATAAATATTTTAAATTTATAATTTTAAGTGTAAATCTAAAAATTATAAGTTTAGAATAAAACATAAGTCATAAAATAATTTTAAACTCTAGTGCAAGCAAATCTTCCTTTACATATTACAAGTACTTCCAAAGAGATACTTATAAAAAGAATATGTGAGAACCAAACTTCACTTTAATTGTGCTAAAGAAGTAGATTTCTCATATATAAATATATTGTAAATATTTTGAGACAGTGGAGTTTCTAATATACCATGGAAAAGTTGAAGAACTTATGCCAGAGAAGCAAAACATCATTATAACTGAGCAGATCAACAAGAATAGAGGGGCTTCTTGGGGGATCTCAAAGCCAAGTGCTATAAACCAAGTGAAGAGTTGTATTTGATCTAAGTCATACACGAGATCTCCAAAGCTCATGAACTTCTACTCTTTTAACCAAAGAAATCAGGTATTTCTTTTGAAGTGGCAAGCCCTCTTCCATATTTGTGACCATGTATACCTAACACAATTTCCTTCCTTTGGTCTCTTATCATAGTCAAAGCACTATGTTCTTGATTACATAGTTAAAAGAGAAGTACAGACAGTACCTGGCAGAATCGATGAAGGCAATAGCAAGGACAGGTGGGGTTCCTCCATTCTCCAACACAATGAGGAGTCCGGCAGACCCAGATAATGGGTCATAAATTTATTATAACATTAACATGGCTGCCATGAAATGGGAGAGCGAGGAGCAGGCACAATGGGAAATAGCATGGCTACTCCATCATTACCTGTGGACCCACGAGCCAGCCCTCCAGCACAAAGGAGTGTTTGCTTTCCCTTTTGCACAGCTAAAACCAACAAGGAAAAATTCATCCTTAATCACAATAAATTCATTTTTCTAAGCTGCTTGGAAACTACCTTAAGTTAGGAACAGCTTTGAGCATGAGCATGCACAGACTCAAAGTAATCTAGTTGGAGAAGCTGCTGGAGGTCTCTAAAACCAACCTTGAAACAACTTGCCTGAAATTCTCTTAGTTGTAGCAATTATTAACCCTTAAATCCCATAAGTTCATATGCTGGTAACCGGTAAAATACTAGTAAATCCAGAGTTATACATGAAGTTCTTTTGTATCACTTAGCTTTGTTTCCTTCTTCAGACAGTACCATGGGTTCCCACACAGTTAAGATCTGGGCCAGAAAGTGTAGTTGACTCAGAACACACCCATCTCTGCTACTAGAAGGGAATCAAAATATGAATAAAAGTTCTGCTATAGTTGGGGAAATTGCCTAAAAGCATTCTTTTTACACATAAAGCATTATTTCCCTAATATTTAATACTGGTATAAGTATCAGTTGGTATAAATGTCTGACCTAAAAGTTCACATAATGTTAGGGCTAGAGTCTATGCTCTATAAACACTAAGATTTGAGCAAAGAAGAAAGTGGAAGTAATAAGATGGGGTAAAGCAGTGATGGACATGTGAACAGACAGAAGCAGAAATATTATCTCAGAGAGGCAGACACAAAAATACAAATTGAGACATAATTTGACAGAATCAGAGACACATTTAGATACAGAGAAAACCCTCTAATGGTTTTCAGCTATCAAATTTAATTCCCATAAAATCTGTGAGATCTCAGAATTCTTAAAACAACTCTGCTCTTCCATTTGCATGAATTTGCTTAAGTAGACTTCTTTCTCTTATAAACCAAAAATACATGGCTTTTATAGTCCTAAGTTTTTGTAAAGAATGTATGTAGTTCACTTGTGCATTGGATTGGAATATTGGAATGCCCAGGATTCTTTTAACCTGATTCCTATAAAGTGTATCTCCTGGCACAAAAAGTGTTTGAGCATCCTCCTTGGGCAGAGCACTATGCTTTCACTGAACACTTTTGGAAGTGTTAAAATATTCATTGGTGATAGATTGCAAACCTAAGTGAAGGTCTTTAAGGAAACTAAAAGAAAGAGTTTGACTCAAAATATAGAGCAAATTTGGCACAGACTAGGGCCTTGGTCTTGCATGCAACATGGAGTGTTTCCAATAGACAGATGTTCAAGTCTCATTTTGCCTCAGCAAACTCATGGGAAAAGAGGCAGGATCACAGAAACAATACAGAGATAGGACTTTTGGAAAGACTATGTAAGGAGTTCTATAAATCCTCTCCCCTGAAATAGCAGCAATAAAACGTGATAACAGCTTTAAAAACATTTGAAATCTCTGATAATTCTCTGGAATACAACAAATCAAGAAATAATCATTCAAGAAAATCGAATGAATCTGGGTAAAAACAATGAGAATATGTGCTGTTTAAATCAGAAACTGAATCATACCCCAAAGCCCCTGCTATGGAAGCTTTATTCTGGAAATGCAGGGCCACGAGAACTGGCAGCTCAAGTCTCTCTGCCCCAGCTCTAGGTCTGTCGCATAGAGGTTCCACTCCAGATAGTTGCATAGGAAGTTGGGGTCAGCAGCTATGTGATCCTGCCTGAGGATGTTGACTTGTTAGGAGTAAAGTGTGGGAAAAAATCACACCCAGAAGCACTGTTAAAGATAATACGTATCTTGGGGCACCTGGGTGGCTTAGTCAGTCAATCATTCGACTTTGGCTCAGGTCATGATCTCGCGGTTTGTGGTTTCAAGCCCTGCCTCAGGTTCTGTGCTGACAGCTCAGAGCCTGGAGCCTATTTCACATTCTGTGTCTCCCTCTTTCTCTGTCCCTCCCCCACTCTTGGTCTGTCTCTGTCTCAAAAATAAATAAACTATAAAAAAGTTTTTAAAAAGGTAATAAAGATCTTAATGGCAAACGATTAGGGAAGGAAAATGTCTCTGATGAAGCAAGATAAATTGTCCATCCAAAGAATAGAGAGAACATGCAAAATGAACATAGTCTCAGAAACCTGTAGGATACCATTAAATATATAACTCATTATTATTCTAATGGTTGACTCAAGGGTTGTAGTGTTTACCAAAGTCTACTGTGATACATTGAACAATTTCCCCCAAATTGTCCATGTCCTAATCCCCAGAAGCTGTGAGTATGTTACCTTGATTGGTAAAGGCACTTAGCAGATGTGACTAAGGATCTTGAGATGAAGAGATAAGTCTCTATTACAGTAGTACTACAGAGCTTACAGTAATCACAAAGTCTTTATAAAAGGAAGGCAGATGATCATAGTCAGAAGGAAGGAGATGTGATGACAAAGGAGAAGACAGAGAGAAACTTGAAGATGTTATACTTAGGCTTTGAACACAAGAGGAAGAGCACATGGCCAAGGAATTCCTCTAAAAGCTGGAAAAGGCAAGGCGATGGAGTCTCCCCGAGAGGCTCCAGGAGGAATACTACACTGCTGAAACTTTGAGTATAGCCCAAAAAGAACATTTTGGACTTCTGAGCTCAAGAACTATAAAAAATGACACCATGTTGATTTATACCCCTAAGTTTGTGGTAATTTTTATAGTAGAGATGGGGAACTATCTCAGGTTGCACTGCTAAATCAGATTGCACTGCTTCTTGTATAGTGGGTATTCTTGACAGGATCATTTCTGCCCTAGGGGACAATTCACAGGATCTGGAGACATTTTTCATTGGCACAGATGGAGGAAGGCAAGGAGGGGAGAAGGGGATGCTTCTGGCATCAACTGGGTAGAAGGTAGAAGGCCAAGATGCTGCTAGTCAGTGCACAGGAAAGACCACAATCAACCAATCAATCAGTCAACCAGTCGAGAATGACTATCACTAAAATTAAGTATTTTGATGTCTAGTTTAGAAATGTATAATAGAACACTTTCCTCCTCTAGTCCCATATTCTATGCTTTTATTGTCATGTATTTTATTTATATAAAAGTTATTAAGTATAGAACACATTATTATTTGTATATAAATAGTCAATAAGCATTTTAACAGCTTTATTGAACTATAACTCATATATCATACAATTCAAAGTATAAAATTCAATGAATTTGTAATATGCTCACAGAGTCCTGTAAGTCCTGTACCCATAACCACAATCAACTTGAAAACATTTTTATCACCCCCTCAAAAACCCCAAAGCAGCAGACACTCACCAAGTACTTCTTACATTCCTTCATCTCAAGCTCTTGGCAGCCATGCTTCTACATTTTGTCTTATCAAATTACTTGCTCTGGCCACTTTATATAAATGGAATTGTATAATGTTTTTTTCTCACTAGCTTCTTTCACTTAGCATAACATTTTCAAGGTTTATCCATACAGTTGCAGTACTATTTTACTTACTAGTGCCAAATAATAACCCATTGAATGGATAAACCAGATTTTTATCATCAATTATTCAAATACAGGTATTTAAGCTTTTTCTATTATTTGGCTAATAATAGTTATATTGTTAGGAAAACTCAGGTACAGGCTGTGTTTGAACATATCATATACAAAGGAACATATTTACTAGATCAAATGGCAACTCTGTGTCTAACATTTTGAAAAACTGCCAAACTATTTTCTAAATTGACTGCACTATATTACACTCCTACCAACAATATATGATATGTGAGGGTTCCAATGCCTCCAGATCCTTTTTTTAAAAATTTTTAAAAAATAGTTTGTTGTTAAGTTGGTTTCCATATAACACCCAGTGCTGATCCCAACAAGTGATGGTTCCTCCATGCCCATCACCCCCCTTCCCCTCTCCCCCACCCACTCAGCCCTCAGTTTGTTCTCAGCATTCAAGAGTCTCTCATGGTTTCCCTCCCTCCCTCTCCCCAACTATTTCTCCCCTTCTCCTCCCCCATGGGCCTCTGTTAAGTTCCTCCTAATCCACCTATACATGCAAACATATGGTATCTGTCCTTCTCTGCTTGACTTATTTCACTCAGCATAACACCCTCAAGTTCCATCCACATTGCTACACATGGCCAGATTTCATTCTTTCTCATTGTCATGTAGTGTTCCATCGTATAGATAAACCACATCTTCTTGATCCATTTGTCAGTTGATGGACACTTAGGCTCTTTCCATGTTTTGGCTATTGTTGAGAGTGCTGCTATCAACATTGGGGTACATGTGCCCCTATGCATCAGCACTCCGATATCCCTCGGGTAAATTCCTAGCAGTGCTATTGCTGGGTCATAGGGGCCAATGTCTCCACATCCTAACCAACAATTGTTTATGTCTGTCTTTGTGATTATAGTTATACTAGTGGTTATGAAATGGTAGCTAAGTGTAGTTTCGATTTGCATTTCCCAAATGGCTACTGATTTGAGAATCAGTATATCTTCTTTGGAGAAATGTTTACTCATAGAATTTTCCCATTTTAAAATTAAGTTATATGTCTTTTTATTATCGAGTTGTAAGAGTTCCTTCTTTATTCTGGAAACAGGTCAACAAGTCCTTTATCAGATATGTGATTTGCAAGTATTTTCTTACATTCTGTGATTTGTGTTTTCACATTCTTGATTGTTTTCTTTTGAAACACTAAGTTATTAATTTTGATAAAGTCCAAATTGTTTTTCTTTTGTTGCTTTTGCTTTTGTTTCATACCTAAGAAACCATTGCCTGACTCAAGGTCATAAAGATTTACTCTTGTGCTTTCTTTTTAGTATTTTATAGTTTTTGTTATTGAAGTTTATGATCATTTTGAGTAAATTTTTGTGTACAATGTAAGGTAGAAGTCCAAGTTCATTGTTTTCACATATATATTTTGTTGCCTGAAATATCTATTTTTACCCCTGAAGTTCAAACTTATCTTTGTAATCACCTTTCATAAAGGGAGAAGAATTCTAAGCCAATGCTCCTACCCTTCCCACCCTTGATCATGGTGCTTTAAAGGAAGAAGTGCTGGATGAAAAGTTCATTTTTTAAATTATTTTCTTTCTTCAGGTGCCCTGCAATAGCACTGTCCCTTCAAACTGCCAATCTTAAGCAAATTGAGAGGACACATGCAAATTCCCCTGTATCACTAACAAAAAGAGCAAACCAATTATTTATTTAGGCAATGTCCCCTTTCTAAGGGCCAGAGGTACCAACAAACTCTCATTTCTGGCTTCTGCAGTGCTGACTTGATGCTGAAGTGAAACGGCTGCTTAGCTCCCTTCACCTTGTATTCAGTACCATTTTCCTAAGGAGTTGATACATAAAGCATACACATCAACTCTGAATCCATACTGCAGTGACCATGCCATATTTACTGGCAAAAAATGTGTACCTTGTCTGATATTTACAAGGCAGACAGTGAAGAGACACAGGGGTAACCTGGATGATGAAAGCTGAAGAGAATTCAAGAGTTTAATAACCAAATATTAACCTCCTTAAACCAAAGTGATTCCGTTTTAATAAGCCCTGTGCCACTTATCTCTAACTCTGCATTCGTCTGAATACCCCACAGAGTAGACCTTGCGACAAAGGTGCAAGTGAAGGTGGTATGCCTTTTGTGAGGAAATTTCAGGAAACACAAGTAGGGGAAGAGGACAGCCAGACAAAGAAAGGTAGGAAGCTCACAGAGGTAAGTTATTATGAAAGCTAGCATTACAGATGACTAGAAAATAATCACAGTAGGGAGGTCTGGGGATAGTAGGAAATGTACACCTCAGAGCTATCACGCATGGAGGTGGGGAGGGAACTGGATTTTTTGCAATAATGCCACTCATTGGGTTAGGACCTTCCCCTCTTTAGGACTGATGATTCTCCAGCACATCTGGCCTGCAGAGTCTATGGACAGAGCAGGTTCTGATGGTGAGAGAAGGCCCTAGACAGAGGCAGGGACAGCAGTTAAGCCATGGTGAAATGAAAAGGTAAGACACAAGAGGACGCGAGTCAGGGAACCAACAGTGCCTTCTAGGATCACATATTTGCCAACTTTCTTCTTTTTTTAAGTTTATTTATTTATTTTGAGAGAGAAAGAGAGCATCGCCAAGAGAGTGTGAGTGGGGGAGGTGCAGAGAAAGGGAGAGGGAGAGAGAGAGTCCCAAGTAGGCTCCATGCTGTCAGCACAGACCCTATTACAGGACTTGATCCCACGAACCTTGATTGAAACCAAGAGTCAGACACTTAACTGACTTATTTGTGAACTTTCTGAAACAAATGTATCAAGAAGCTAGCTAAGAAAGGTGTCCCTGAGTATTCAAATCTTCGTTCCTTGTGGAAGATGTCATAACCTCCCACTGAAGACACATTCGCTCACTCCTGGGAAAGGTTTTGAACCTCTACAAATTTTGAATAATGAAGGGCATCTGGTCCCCTAATTCATTTTAGCTTTCAAATTAAAGGCAGCAGATGTCTCCTATTGGCAGGCATATGTTGAAAACTAAATCAATGGGAGAGGAGAGTTACTAGCCGATAGTGAAGAAACTGAAGTATACAAAACAGACAAAAGAGAACGATGAACACAGATCTTTAGGATAAGGAATAAAGAGCCTTATACTTCCCAATACCATTAAAGGCACATTATATATTAAGTTCTAGGATTATAAATAATGATCATAATAGCGGCATCTGGGTGGCCCCATCAGTTAAGTGTCTGCTTTTGATTTTGGCTCAGGTCATGATCTCACAGTTCATGAGTTCAAGCCCCACATCAGGCTCTGTGCTGACAGGGTGGAGTCTGCTTGGGATTCTCTCTCCCTCTGTCTCTGCCCCTCCCCCACTTGTGCGCACGCTCTCTCTCTCTCTCTCTCTCTCAAACTCAAACTCAAACTCATACTCAAACTCAAAATAAATAAACTTTTAAAAAATGACCATAATATTTATTCATTATTCCTATAGTTATTGAGCATTTTGGTACGTCATCTGCACTTCTGAGTATGCAGAAGAAAGATAATTAATATTATAATGTCACAGCCATTATAGAGTCACCATTCTGTGGTGAGGGCAGATACCTAAACAAATAGATATGTAAAATGGTTCTGTTAAAAAAGACAGGAAGTTCGGGGCGCCTGGGTGGCTTAGTCGGTTAAGCGTCCGACTTTCGCTTAGGTCATGATCTCGCGGTTCATGGGTTCGAGCCCCGCGTCGGGCTCTGTGCTGACTGCCAGCTCAGAGCCTGGAGCCTGTTTCAGTCTGTGACTCCCTCTCTCTCTGACCCTCCCCTGCTCACGCTCTCTCTCTCTCTCCTAGAAATAAATAAAACATTAAAAAAAAAAATTTAAAAAAAGACAGGAAGTGAAATTCATCTTGCAAACAAATACTTTATGGGAATTTGTATTTTTAATTTTGAGGGAATAAATATGGGCAAGCTGTTCCATAAATAAAGAAAACCTGGTTATTTAGAAATATTCATTCCCCTAGAGTGAACAATTACCAGGCTTTCACTGGGACTGCCCTGCACTTTCTTCCACTTCTGCTTGCCTTCTGTGTGAGAGGTTTTAACAATCTATTATGTGGTAAACACAGGGTTCCACAGAGGAAAGGAAACTTACAGAATTAATCTTCAGAAAGGACAACTAACCTTGGAGAAATGTATATAGTAAGGTTAAAAGAATACTAGGCTGTGATGCACTGGAGAGAGCTTTGGCATCAGGAGAGCTCAGCTATCTGGTAACTGTAACCTTGAACAAGGAAGATTTCCTCCCTAATCCTCAGTTTCTTGGGATGTAAAATAAAAGGTTTTTTAAGGTTATTTTATTTACTTGAGAGAGAGAGAGAGAGAGAGAGAGAGAGAGAGAGAGAATCCCAAGCAGGCTCCACACTGTCAGCACAGAAGCTAATGAACTTGTGAACCATGAGATCATGACCTGAGCCAATATCAAGAGTCAGACACTTAACTGACTGAGCCACCCAGGTTCCCCTGAAGTTTTTAATAATACCTAGCTCTAAGAGTTGGGAAATTGGATTGAAATATAAAATGCAAAATGCCTAGCTCAGCAATTCTTGTCACATTGATAGCACAAATAGTAAATAATTCCCTTCTATTCATGAGAATATTCAGTCACCTGGCAGCAATGGATGCTGATTTGTGTTGATCCTTCCACATACCTGAGGCCAAGAGAGTCTCTGTGATGGCTGTCCTGGACTAAGTTTGCCTGTGTATTTTGTTAAGCAGATTTTATCTGGGAGAAGCTATCAACATGAGGATTTCTACCCCATGACTCTAGACTTGTTATACATATTAACCATACCCAGCTCACCAAACCAGACCACTCAAAGCTTAGTAATAGGCTGGTTTCAGAAACAGGAGTAGCATTTTGCTTAAAGTTTATCTACAATTCACTTTGCTGTGTTCCAAGTGTTCTCTGTAAAGGTGCCAAGCACTCTAATGTTTCAGAATTTGGAAAAATGCATTGAGCTTCCAGAATCATTAGCAATCAGGAGCAAAAATGAGGAAGGAGGGACAAATGAAGAACAGAACCCATTCCAGACCCATTCCAGATATTTAAGGAAAGTCATTTGCTTACAGTACAGGTCCTATTTGGTTAACTAGATGTAATCAGAGCCTTGTAGAGATTCACAGAGAAATTAGTAATAACAAATAAATAACCTAAGAAGACTTAACAATTCCATACAAAACACAGAACAGAATGGCATATAAAAAAGAAGATGGCAAGTGGAAATGCAGGTTAATGACCTTGTACTTTATGGTATAATGAGACACATACAGTACCAGGCTGAAATAATATGTATTATAGGATAGGAACTCATATAATAGCAATTTATAAATAAATTATTTTTACACTAATTGCAATTAAATTGTCTTATTTTAACATGATCTTGTAATTAAGATATGAGCAGCTTGCTGCCTAGTTCTTGCCTGATTAGCACCAAATGCAGATATTTTTCTCAGCTCCAGTCATTGTGAATAAACATCCAAATGTTTTATATGGACTTACTTTTTTTTGACAAACATCCACGTTCAAAAGTAGATTCTCACAAATTTGGTAAATCTGCAAACACGATCAATTCTGACTCAGTACTCTCTCCAAAGACTGTACCTAATTGTTTCCAAAATAAAGAAACTCTTAAGTTCTCCAATTTTACCTTTCATGTATACAATACTACTGGACTGATGGGGCTCTGGTCAGAAATGTCATAGCAACTTTGAACTTGGCTCCACCCATGGGCAGTGCCCCATCTTCTCTCTCCCCCTTCAGTCTGAGTCAGGGCCACTCCCCCTGAAGCTCCTGTGTGTAGCTCTTTGTAGAAGTTGGTTATCAACAACAATTCACAGCCTCATTTATATTGATCCTGAGCACAGAAGCATGAGGGCTGTGCTGCCCCAGATCTCATGCTCTTTCTAGAACTGGGTTAGAACACAGATATATACAAAGGAAATGAAAACTCCAACAATCCCTGCCTTTAGGAGCTTCAATTTAGCAGAGAAATAATAAGATATATACTACTTATATAAGGCACCATGACACTAGCTTCCAATAATGTTAAAAGAAACAGTTTCTGGAAGATGAATGGAAATTGCAACTAATTGGCTAGAAAATAATTGGAAAGTCCATTAAAATGGCTTTCTTTGCCCAGGAACTTAAAGGGAAAGACTCCCTTTGCCAAGGAGTTCCTGTGTGTGTCTCTTTTGACATAAACGAAAGGATGTCTTTTCAAAGTGCCATTCAATGAAGAAAGAAAGCCCATTATGCTTGGAGAACAAACAACTTTACACTAATGAGAAACAAATTAAAAATAAATAAATCCTGGATTGAGGAGACGGAGTATGTGTGAAGAGAAATGTCAGAGCGAGAGAGGATTCCAAGACAAAAGAGAATTTAGCACCACTGGGGTGTTATGACTAGAAGAAAGTCATTAACAAAATAGTTGAGACAGTAAGCTGAGTGTAATAAATCAAAGGAAGTATGCAGAGATCACTACATTGCTCTGTACTAAAGAGTGAGTATGGGCAAATTTAAGTAAGAAAGGCTTAGGTTCTCAGGAGACCCAACAAATAAAGGCTCTCTGTCCCACTTTGGATTCTGAATAAAAGAGTAACACCCAGTGGAGTCCAAAATATCACCTTTACTATGATAAAATCAAAGCGAGGAGACATAGGTTTAGATTAAAGACAAACAAACAAAACAAAGCAAAACAATTAAGTTTGCCAGTTGAATCTCAGAATTAGAAAAACCATTGGTGCACTCAGAAGCACTGGGCCAAGGCAGGCATCCCCACACAAGAGGAGGAGGCATGAGGGAAAAAAAGAACCCCACTTACCAGTAGGCAGTTACCACCTCAGAAGAAAACCCAAGCAGGTCCAATAGATTGTTTGCCAATTTATCAAGCCAATATGTAATTCCAAAGGAGGATCACAAATCTTCATTTCTAACAAGAGGCTCCCACTCCCATCCATTCTCCTTACCCCACTCCAATCCCCACCCCCAACTGGGAGTGATTTTCTTGCAGTTAATGTGTAGGCACTCTCTGAGCAGCCTCACACTACCTATCTCATGCTGCCTACTTCCACAGCTTGATTGGGATGACCTACCAAGCTAATGGAAGTGAATTATGCCAAGTTTTGTATAGTTCTTTATCATTACTTCTCCTATGCAATTATTCACTGCATTGTTATTATTTTAATTTTACTTTCTCAAATAAATATATATTTTTTAAAGAAATTCTCTTTACTCTATTAGTCAAAGTCTAAAGATCATTTTCAAAAAATCAGTTGCCTAATGATTTCTCAAGTGCACTGAAGAGCCCTTCATTAAATAGTTCCCAAAACTGCAGTTGTGAGAAACAGCCATCAAATTCTTCTGATGATCTTTTACCAAGAGCTTTCCACTCCAGCAGAAATGACATATGAAGGCTTTGGGACCCTGGCATTCACATAAATCTCGTGTTTTCCTGACTAAGTGCCATGGAAACTGTTACATCTTTCTACTTTCCAGGTGTTTCAAGTTCTCTATCAAATAAAAGACCAACAAGTAATTAAGCACTAACATTAATTTTCCATGCTGAACCATGACATTAAATCTACACAAGACTGGAGAATGTGGATACAGCAAGGAGACCCAGACATCTGTAGCTGCCCATTTTGCTCTTCAAAAGTTTCACGAAGAATATTTTCCTCGTTTGCTTGTGCTTAAGATGTTAGTGTCTAGCGTATTTAACTATGTGTGGCACTACACTTGGTTCACGATGACATCCTTTAGAATCAGTAGACATTTCGGGTACCACTGTTTTATTAACAAGATATTTCTTTAAATTAGGTGGTGGATGATGGAGATGCCCTTAAATCTCAATTAGAAACGAGATATTACTTGAAAACTAAAAGGGTTATCTCTTGCTAGAGATCAACCAGGTTGCTCTCTTTAGCAGGGACAGGGTCGATGAGTTAAATAATAGTCATATTCTGCTTTAGTAATCCAGGTTTTGAGCTAATGCAGTCATGTTCCCCTGTTATGTACCAGATTTACTGAGTAGGATAGCTCCACAAAGAATAGTCCTTGACTTCCAAGAAGTCCCTGAGGATATCATCTTTAGTTTAGACATCCCAGGAAAAACTAAAACAAAGGTCATGAAGAGTTGAATAGAAGATGCAAGCTACCTGAGTATCCTAAACATACACAAATTTATATCATTTCAGATAAATTTCATGTTTAATAATTCACCAAATAATAATAGCAATGAGATTATAATAGGGATGCCTGGCAGGCTCAGTTAGAGGAGCATGCCACTCTTGATCTCAGGGTTGTGAATTTGGACCCCATGTTGGGTGTAGAGATCACACACACACACACACACACACACACACACACACAACTAACTAACTAACTTCAAAGTCTGCACAATATTTCCCAACCCCCCTGGGGTTAGACAAGTTAGATGTGCTTGCCTATGGACACACTGGTGCTGTGGCACTTCTTGTTTTATCAGAAAAAGAAAGAAAAGAAAATATAATAACCATGACTTATGGGGACATACTACAGGTCAGACATGATGCTAAGTATACATTAAGCACTTAGAACAATCTAGTCAGATGGATTTTATTATTAACATCCTTTTTTTAGGTGCATAAGGAAAAGTGGCTCAATATGGTAAAGCTTTTTGCCCAAAGCTACATGGGTAACGATTGGCAGTTTTAGAATTAAAGCCCAGGTGGATAAGATACTGAAGTCCATGATCTGATTCGCCATGCTATATCCACCAACACTCTTATGAACCAACACAGGTTAACAGGAAACAGAGAACTCTGATGACTTGATTTATTTGTCTGTCACAAGCACAATGAGCCAAAGGTTCTGTTTAGTTATCAGTGAAGAAGGCTTCTTTTAAATTCAAATTGTTTTATGTATGGAGGAATGGAATTAGGATTAGGAATTTATCAATATTCTTTGGACTATTTTCAAGCATTCCGTATGGTCTGAGACAATGGAAATAGGATGATGAGCAGCATAGAGGGAGAGTCTAGATGTCGTATTACTTAAGGATATATCAAAACAATGATAAGATTTATCTTTTTTTTTCTTTGTTTTATAGGTAGGGAAAAACATTCCCTAGAACAAAGTCAAGGTTTGTCCTAGTTGAACACAGAAAAAAAGTATTTCTGCATTGTTAAGCAATTTGGTAACCAGTATAGTAGATTGAAATGATAAAATCATAATAATAATTCTTACTTGAGTTTTCTAATTTATAAGACTGTTTCAGTGTTTATCATCCTATTAGATCCTCACAACAGCCATGTGGAAAAATAGGGTAGAGATTATTTTCCCCATTTTACAGGTGAGCATACTAATTTTTTTTAAATTTTGAGACCAAAAAAAAAAAAAATGATTAGCCTAAAGTCACATTGTTGGTAATTAGCAGAGTCAACACCACCCCGATCTTCAGCTCCAAATCTCCCTTCTATTGCAGCTCAGAGACAAGTTGAAATAAAATGTAATGATCTGAAGGTAAGTTGATGGAAAAATCTGTGAACACTGATTCTAGTCTATCTTTATCATATTCCATTCTTCCTCAAACTTTGTGAATAAGAGGCCTTTAAGAATAAGAACAATCCCATATGCTTATGCATCTCTTGGTCCTAAACGCCATTTCATAGACATATTATCACGGTAAATTGACGGTAGGGAAACATCAGCTAATGGTCAACGCTATTTTTGTGGTTTTATGCTATTATCTTGGCAATCATGGAAGAGAGAGACCCAAACATGCTCCAGCCCATCTGCTGGAAGGTAGCAAAGTTGGGAGAACATAAAGAAGGATATTTCAATGTTCCAACCCATTAATGATGATGAAAAGATGTTTTAGTCTTTAGAGAAGTTAGTAGCCAGATGCTAGTTTTTCTTACTACTCAGTACAATAAGGCCTAATATGTGTTTTCTTTATTTGGATTTGGCTGGTTTTAGGTTTTTAATTCTTGTGCAATTTCCTTAAGCTAATTATTACCATCACAGCTGGACCAGGCCACCACAGTTACTGCTTCTATCATTACCAGTTGAGAATAAATGCATTAGACAGTGATGGCACCCTATTATTGAGAATTTCTCATATTCAGGGGTCTAGAGACTCAAAAAAATAACACTTCTTGTCTTTGAGAAGTTGATATTGGAGTTGAGCAGCAAATAAATGTAGCTATAGCTTATTTTGGTGAAACTGAAAGTTGAATAAAAATGTAGGTACAGGGGTGCCTGGGTGGCTAAGTCAATTAAGCATCGACTTTGGCTTAGGTCATGATCTTACAGTATGTGAGTCTGAGCCCTGCATTGGGCCCTGTGCTGACAGCTCATGGAGCCTACTTCAGATTCTGTGTCTCTTTCTCTCTTTCCCCCTCCCCTGCTCATACTCTCTCTCTTTCAAAAATAAACATTAAAATTTTTTTTTAAATATAGGTACAGACGCACAATAAGTATATCTGAGTTTTATCTATGCTTCCAATTAGAATGTGTTACAGAAGACACTAGAGACATGCATTCTATGGTTCCTGCCCATAATAGGTTCAAAGTCTACGTAAAAAGATAAGATTTGGATCTATATTACACACAAAGAAACAGAAAGATGGTTCCTCATAAACAGGACACTTATTAGATATTAACCACCCCATTTTTAGTCATTTACAAGAGCAGTATTGTGCTTAAGAGTATAAACTCAGAGTCAGATACATCTGGCACACAATCTGTGAACTGTGCTGCCTTGGGTATCATAGTTACTTTCACCAAAACCTTATTTTATTATCAGAAAAATGGAAACAATATTAGCTACCACATAAGATTTTATGAAGTTAAATGAGCTAATACGTAAAAACAAGTGTTTGATATTTTGTAAATTCTCATATGTGTTAGTATAGTAGTGATAGTAGTAGTAGTAGTAGTAGTAGTAGTAGTAGTAGTACTGGTGGTGGTGGTGGTAGAAATAGTAGTAATAAGCAAAACCCTACAGGAAAAAGATCAAAACTGGGTATGATCCCATGGGTTTCAGGAATGTGAATGGGAAACATCTCAAGGAGTGCCACATCAGAGCTTAGAGGATCACTTAAAATGTTACTGCCAATCTAATAATCTTGTCAGAAAAAGGAATGATGCACTTGGAATCTACCACCAAGGGGAACAGACACGGGACAATGCTGGAAGCAGAGGGAGGGAACAAGAGCATGGAGTAAGTTCAGAGCTAATGTGCAGGGGCTGAAGCCCTGCTATTATCTAGGACTGCAGCCACTTATACCCTGTAGAGTGTGTGCTATACCACATGACCACATTGCTATTCATCCTCTCCCATCCTAGCCCAAAGGTAACAAACATCTGAGATTAGAAACTGTCCATCTGAGGACTGGCCAGTTCTGGCTCAAAACCAAGAATGCTTCTTTTGGGAATTTGAATAAAGGGAAATTTCAACCCCAAATGGTAAATCTCAAAAGTCCATGAAAGTGGAAATTACTAGCCCATGTACACCACATAGTCATAAAAAGTGAAGTCCTGGAGCCTGCAAGATCAAGAGCAAGTTGATTAGGGGGATAGAGGTAAGATGGTGGAGAAGTAGGGAGCTCCATACATTTCGGTCACCGACATCTCTCAAAAAGAGAAGGCCTGAAGCCATAGGACACTGAATTGTAGGAGTCTGGGAGGAAAAGAGTCAGAGTCCACTAAGAAGACAGCCTCATAGGTGCATGATTGCAAACTGGGGAAGATAAAAATGGGCTGGGACAGAATACATGGAGGTCAGGGAGCCCCCTTCATTGAGAGCTGCAGAGAGACGAGGGGAAGAGAAAAAGCAGCTGAAACTGCTCATAGAACTGTCACTAGAGAAGAGAAAAACCTCAGCCCTGGATGGAGAGGGATCATAACATCCCACCTGTAACCACAGGGTGCTCGGAGTGATCCTAACCCTAGCTATAGTGCTGTCTTTGGGCAGGGTGTGCCGGTCCCAGGCAGTGGCAGGACAAACTGCTCCACTGCTCTCCTGGCTCAATCCCCAGCTGGGAAGCGGCCCAGCCTGCAGGATTACATTTCAAATGCTATCAATAAAGCACACGGACTAAGATCTGGAGACGAGACAGGGCTTGGGACGTAGAACATGGCGCACCTTGGCTACGCCCTCAGCATAGGGAGATAGGACCCAAAAGAGTGATTTGCAATGCTTGGTTTGAGAAGAGACTGGGGCGCCACCAGTTTTCTCCCCACAACAACCTAGGCAGGGCCTCAGAGAGCTGCCGGCAGGACTGCAGTCAAAGGGAGAGACCAAGAGACACCATTAAAAGAACACTTCCTGAACAGACAGGCCCTGGACAGTCAATGAGCCTTCTTCAATATAGCAGTATGTGCAGGTGCAGAGTGCAAAAGAAGCTTTTAAAACTAACAAGACACAGAAAGCTAGCCAAAATGATGAAACAGAAGAACTCTCCTCTAAAGAAATTCCAGGAAAAAAATAACAGCTAAGGAACTGCTCAAAACAGATATAAGCAACATAACTAAACAAGAATTTAGAACAACAGTCATAAAATTAATCACTGGGCTTGAAAAAGGCACGGAAGACATCAGAGAAGTTATTGCTATAAAGACTATGGACCTTAAAATAGTTGTGATGAATTAAAAAATTCTATAAATAAGGAGAATAATAAAATGGAAGCATCCAATGCATGGACGGAAGAGACAGAGAAGAGAATAGGTGAATTAGAAGACACAATTATAGAAAAAAAGGAAGCTGAGAAAAAAAATAAACTGATCCAGGAGCATGAAAGGAGAATATGAGAACTGAGTGATACAATCAAGTGGAACAATATTCATATCATAGGAATTCCAAAAGAGGAAGAGAGAGAGAAAGGTGCTGAAGGGGTACTTGAACAACTTATAGTTGAGAACTTCCCCAATCTGGGGAAGGAAACAGACATTTAAGCCCAAGAGGCACAGAGAATTCCCCTCAGATATAACTTGAATCAATCTTCTGCACAACGTATCATAGTGACACTGGCAAAATATAAGGACAAAGAGAGAATTCTAAAAGCAGCTAGGGAGAAAAGGGTCCTAACATACAAAGGGAGAACAATCAGAGAGTTACAGACCTATCTACTGAAAGTTGGCAGGCCAGAAAGGAATGGCAGGAAATCTTCAATGTGATGAACAGAAAAAATATGCAGCCAAGAATTCTCTATCCAGCAAGCCTGTCATTCGGAATAGAAGGATAGATAAAGATATTCCCAAATAAACAAACATTGAAAGAATTCATCACCACTAAACCATCCTACAAGAAATCCTAAGGACTCTATGAGGGAAATTTTGCAAGGAACTCAAGATACCAGAGACACCACTACAAGCGTGAAACCTATAGAAAACACAAGGACTCTAACCCATATTTTTCAATAATAACACTGAATGTAAATGGACTAAATGCTCCAATCAGAAGACATACAGTAACAAAAGGGATAAAAAAACCAAAATCCATCTATTTTTTTGTCTACAAGAGACTCATTTTATACCTGAGGACACCTTCAGATTGAAAGTAAGGGGATGGAGAAATATCTATCATGCTACCAGAAGTCAAAATAAAGATGGAGTAGCCATACTTATATCAGACAAACTGGTCTTTAAAGTAAAGGCAGTAACAAGGGATGAAGAAGGGCATTACATAATAATTACAGAATCTATCCATCAGGAAGTTCTAACAATGATAAATATCTACACACCGAATTTGGGAGCACCCAAAAACATAAAACAATTAATCACAAATATAAGTAATCTATTGATACAAATGTGGTTGTTGCAGGGGAATTTAATACTCAACTCACAGCAATGGACACATCAACTAGACAGAAAATCACTAAAGAAACAATGGACTTGAATGACATATTGGACCAGATGGATTTGACAGATATATTTAGAACTCTACATACTGAGGCCATGGAATTCACTTTCTTCTAAAGTGCACATGGCACATTCTCCAAGACATATCACAACTAGGTCATAAAGCAGCCCTCAATAAATATAAAAAAATTGAGATCATACCATGCATACTTTCAGATCACAATGCTATGAAACTTGAAATCAATCACAGGAAAAAGGCTGGAAAACCTCCAAAAACATAGAGGTTAAAGAGAACCCTACTAAAGAACGAAAGGGCAAAACAGGCAATTAGAGAAGAAATTGAAAAATATATGGAAACAAATGAAAATACACCAATCCAAACTCTTTGGGAGGTAGCAAAGGCAGTCCTAAGAGGAAAGTACTTTGCACTCCAGGCCTATTTCAAGAAACTAGAAAAAGCGCAAATACAAAATCTAACAGTGCACCTGAAGGAACTAGAAGGAGAAGAATAAGAACACCCCAAACCCAGCAGAAGAAGAGAAATAATAAAGATCAGAGCAGAAATAAACAATATAGAATCCCCCCCAAAAGATACAGTTGAACAGATCAATGAAACCAAGAGTTGGTTTTTTGAAAAAATAAACAAAATTGATAAACATCTAGCCAGGCTTCTCTAAAAGAAAAGATAGAACACCCAAATAGACGAAATCATGAATGAAAAGAGATTTATTACAACCAATCCTTCAAAATACAAGAAATTGTCAGGGAATACTATTAAAAATTATATGCCAACAAACTGGACAACCTAGAAGAAATGGAAAAATTCCTAAACACACATGCACTACCAAAATTCAAATGGGAAGAGAGAAAATCTGAACAGATCCATAACTAGCAAAGAAATTGAATGAGTTTTCAAAAATCTCCCAACAAATAAGAGCCCTCGGCCAGACAGCTTCCCTGGGGAATTCTACCAGACATTTAAAACAGAGTTAATATCCATTCTTCTCAAGCTATTCCAAAAAACAGAAATGAAGGGAAAACTTCCAGACTCATTCTACAAAGCCAGCCTCACTTTGATTCCCAAGCCAGACAGAGACCCAGCAAAAAAGAGAACTACAGGCCAATATCCTTGATGAATACAGATGTAAAAGTCCTCAACAAGATATTTGCAAATTGAATTCAACAACACTTAAAAAGAATTATCCACCTTGATCAAGTGGGATTTGTTCTTGGGTTACAGGGTTGGTTCAATATTTGCAAATCAATCAGTGTGATACATCACATTTACAAAAGAAAATATAAAAGCCATATGATCCTGTCGAATGATGCAGAAAAAGCATTTGACAAAATACAGTATTCATTCTTAATAAAGACCCTTGAGAAAGTTGGGATACTTAAACATCATAAGCCATTTATGAGAAGCCCATAGCTAATATCATCCTCAATGGGGAAAAACTCAGAGCTTTCCCCCTGAGATCAGGAATACGACAGGGATGGGGCGCCTGGGTGGCTTAGTCGGTTAAGCGTCCGACTTTCGCTTAGGTCATGATCTCGCGGTTCATGGGTTCGAGCCCCGCGTCGGGCTCTGTGCTGACTGCCAGCTCAGAGCCTGGAGCCTGTTTCAGTCTGTGACTCCCTCTCTCTCTGACCCTCCCCTGCTCACGCTGTCTCTCTCTCTCTCCTAGAAATAAATAAAAACATTAAAAAAAATAAAAAGGAATATGACAGGGATGTCCACTCTTACCACTGTTGCTTAACATAGTGCTGGAAGTCCTAGCATCAGCCATCAGACAACAAAATTTTTAAAAAGGCATCAGAATTGGCAAAGATGAAGTCAAACTTTCATTTTTCACAGACAACATGATACTCTACATGGAAAACCCAACAGACTCCACCAGAAGCCTATTAGAATTGATCTATGAATTCAGCAAAGTCACAGGGTACAAAATCAACGTACAGAAATCGGCTGCATTTTTATACACCAATAATGAAGCAACAGAAAAAGAAATCAAGAAACTGATCCCATTAACAATTGTATAAAAAACCATAAAATACCTAGGAATAAACCTAACCAAAGATATAAAAGATATGTATGCTGAAAACTATAGAAACCTTATGAAGGAAATTGAAGAAGACAAAAGAAATGGAAAAATATTACATGCTCATGGGTCAGAAGAATAAATATTGGTAAAATGTCCCTACTACTCAAGGCCATCTACACATCAATGCAATCCCAATCAAAATTGCACCAGCATTCTTCTCAAAGCTAGAAGAAACTATCCTAAAATCTGTATGGAACCACAAAACACCTCGAATAGCCAAAGTAATATTGAAGAAGAAAACTAAAATGGGCGGCATCACCATCCCAGACTTTAGCCACTTCCGCAAAGCTGTAATTATCAATACAGTATGATATTGGCACAAAAACAGACAGACAGACCAATGAAATAGAATAGAGAACCCAGAAATGGACCCACAAATGTACGGCCAACTAATCTTTGACAATGGAAAGAGTATCCAATGGAAAAAAGACAGCCTCTTTAACAGTTGGTGCTGGGAGAACCAGACAGCAACATGCAGAAGAATGAAACTAGGTCACTTTCTCACACCATACGCAAAAATAAACTCAAAATGGATAAAGGACCTGAACGTGAGGCAGGAAACCATCAAAGCCCTAGAGGAGAAAGCAGGAAACAACCTCCTTGACCTCAACCGCAGCAATTTCTTACTTGACACATCCCCAAAGGCAAGGGGGTCAAGATCAAAAATGAACTATTGGGACCTCATCAAGATAAAAAGCTTCTGCACAGCAAGGGAAACAATCAATAATACTAATAGGCAACTGACGAAATTGGAAAAGATAGTTGCAAATGACATATCAGATAAAGGGCTAGTATCCAAAATCTATAAGGAACTCACCAAGCTCCATACCCGAAAAACAAATAATCCAATGAAGAAATGGGCAGAAGCCATGAACACACACTTCTCCAAAGAGGACATCCAGATAGCCAATAGACACATGAAACGATGCTCAGCGTCACTCATCATTAGAGTTACCACCTCACGCTGGTCAGAGTGGCTCAAATGAGCAAATCAGAGGACTCTAGATGCTGGCGAGGATGTGGAGAAACGGGCACCCTCCTACACTGTTGCTGGGAATGTAAACTGGTACAGCCCCTCTGGAAAACAGTGTGGAGGTTCCTCAAAGAATTAACAATGGAACTCCCCTATAACCCAGCAATAGCACTGCTAGGAATTATCCAAGGGATACAGGAGTGCTGATGCATAGGGGCACATGTACCTCAATGTTCATAGCAGCACTCTCAACAATAGCCAAATTATGGAAAGAGCCTAAGTGTCCATCAACGGATGAATGGATCAAGATGATGTGGTTCACCTATACAATGGAATAGTACATGGCAATGAGAAAGGATGAAATTTGGCCATTTGTAGAAATGTGGATGGAACTGAGGGTGTTATGCTGAGCAAAATAAGTCAGGCAGAAAAGGACAGATACCATATGTTAGCACATATAGGTGGATCAGGAGGAACTTAATGGAGGACCATGGGGAAGAAAAAGGGGAGAAATAGTTGGAGAGAGGGAGGGAGGGAGGCAAACCATGACAGACTCTTGAATGTTGAGAACAACCTGAGGGCTGAAAGGGGTGGGGGAGAGGGGAAGGGGTGTGATTGTGAAGGGCACTTGTTGGGATGAGCACTGGGTGTTCTATGGAAACCAACTTGATAATAAACTATGAAAGAAAAAGAGAGAGCAAGTTGATTCGTTCAGAGAGGTCACACATAAGGAAGTAAATTGAGAGAGCAACCACATTCTGGGGCTGTCCTTCTGGAGGTTTTGTTTCTGATATTTCTGAGACTCAGCTCTCTCTATATCCCATGAAACCTCTCTTTAGTTTTTCCACGGCACCTCCTTGAATCCTTTTATTTTAACCTTTTCCTTTCTTTTCAATGAAATCAGAACCCCTATATTAATTTTAAAAGAAAAGATTTGAAGGAGCCAACTACTAAACAAAGCTTTTTGTTCTAAGGTTTTACTTTATGCTTGCTACTGCTTTGGGATTATCCAGGAAAACTATAGGCAAACATATCTACAACAGCTTGGGAGAGTTGCAGATAAGCCAACTGATATATAATCTGACTAATGAAAAGCCACAGTTCCTTTCCATAGAAAGCCTCTCTGTGGTGCAGTGCAGAGCTTGAAACTGAGGAGAATAAGCCAGGACTCTGCAGTTTCCCAAGACTTGAAAGGAGTCCTCCACTGACTGGCTGGCTGACCTTGGATGATTTGTATCATTTCTGTAGGACTTAGTTTCTGCAGCTGTATATTGTAAGTAATAGTATTTATCTTATAGGAGTTCACATAAATTAAATGTGATAGTGCATTAAATCTTCTGCATGTCTGGACCTGCAAGTCTTCCTCAAGCCCAAACTACCTTTATGAGAATAAGCAAAAATGTTCTTTTCCTTCTGGGCAAACAACTGGCAAGTAGAGTAAGGTCTCTAAAAAGCAGTATATAGCAACCCTGCTTAACCGTCACTAACTGGTGATTATTCTGTTGTAGCACACAATGTATGTCCAAGTTTGCTTATTTTGGAAAAGCAGCATGGCTATATATAGCAACTTATAATTTATATAATTTTTCCTTTGCAACCTTTCTTTGGTTATGAACCAAGTGTTTGGAGTGAAAAAAGGCTGTATTCAGATTTCGGGCTGATAGGAAAATCAATGCAGGCCAGAGTGCTGTCAATAGCACCAATTACATCTCATTGGTCATGATGGAAGGAGGTTTACACTTAATATAGATCCTTTTTTTTAAACTTGATATCTGATTATATGTCACTGTAAACACTGAATCAGAGCAGGATGACATAAAAATAAAACACATCCTGATCTTCCAGCAGCTCAGTTAGCTGCCTAGGAGGAGTTGATCTATCTATAGTACAGAGTGCATAATTCAAATGCCAATAAAGAAAAAAAGAAGCTTGCATAATTTCACACACATGAAGAGTAAAGATTGCTGACAGATTTATGGATTATAACCTGCTGAAGACTCTGTGTGGAAATGTTTCACTCACTCCTCTTTGCAGACAGGCAAATTCTTTCATCTCCAGACCTTTTGGATAAATTTTCCCCAGGACTTTTTGGACATTAAATCTGTCGGATAGAGACGTATGAAATCTGACTCTCTGGTATAAATAGTAGCAGCTCTAAAGATGATACACACCTCTCCATGTGGCATTTTGTGCAGAGGGCAGCAGGTTGTTACAATCGTCATTCTCCAAGACAGAAATGGTACAGAACATCTGTGATTCCTACCCCTCTTGGAGGACTCCTCCTTGTAAAGCAACTCACACCAACCCAGGCAGCTGTGGCAACTGCTCAGATGGACTGTGCTTTGCTTTCACATGTTTCATTGGTCAGGATGGGTGGATGAAAAAACTCAGACCCATATGAATCTCCAGAATTGGCTAATGAATATTGCCCAGAAGACTGGGAAACAGTGATGCTTTTGTTTCCAAATTTGGCAGCTGGTGATCAAGCATTCTGAAGGTGTTAGATTTGGGAACATTTTGATTTAACACACTTCACTGTGTGAGTAAGCCAACAAAAATTCAAGGATGCTTAGCCAACTGAGCTCTCTATAGTTTCTATTCCATCTGTCTGCTTCCAGAAAGCAGTGCTTACGCACCAGAAGCTAATTAAGGAAAAGTGAAATGAGGTCTACAAATGGTCAGTCAGATCATTCCTAGCAATAGGCCTAGTATATAACAGGTGTTTCTTTTTTTTAATTTTTAACTTTATTTTTGAGAGACAGAGAATGAATGGGGGAGGAGCAGAGAGAGAGAGAGGGAGACACAGAGTCGAAAGCAGCTCTGAGCTGTCAGCGCAGAGCCTGATGTGGGGCTTGAACCCAAGAACTGTGAGATCATGACCTAACCGACTGAGCCACCCAGGTGCCCCAATATAACAGGTGTTTCTTAAGAGTGTCTTCCTTTCTTGCTTATCTAGGAGACTCTACCCTTCTGACTGAAAAATGTCTTCATAGCATGGGGGAAGGAAGAATATTAATTCTGTCCAGAGGAGAGTTGGGCCTGAGGATTCTCAGGGTCTATTGGAAGTTGGTATTCCAGAGGCACATGATAAGATGGAGTTTGTCATGCTGTATATTTACTAAAGATAAACACTTGTGGAAGAGTGTTGGACAAGTGAAATTGGTAACAGAGAAAAGTCTAACTGCAAACCAGGTCATATAAAACCTTGGCCAACACTGCCAGAAGTCCTGGAATACATTTTGCTTGTCTGAGTTTTCCTTGTTGGATCAAAATGGCTGGGCTTTTGGTCATATCTTTACAAGAGGTGGCTGTCTGCAGTAAAGCAAATCCTAAATGAGCTCACAACTATAGTCTATAGGCTAGAACCTAGGGCACCCAGATCTTCCTTAAAAGAGTCTCATTCTTTCCCTGGTAGTCCTCAGCAAAGCAGAGCTGTCTTGGTTGGGTTTTAATATTCTCTGTTGCTTAGCCTCTCTGACTTTAGTACCTGGTCCTCAGCTTTCTGTTCCTCCTGCTACCAGAGATGAGAGCCTTTACATCAGCTATAAAGGATGCCTTTCCTTTCCAGTTTCCACACTTTAATTTCAATTGCTTATTAGCCTCCTGGGACTTTTCTGTACTTTCCTTAAATCCTGGCCTCTATTATTTAATATTCTCTGATCCCATTGTTATCAGTGAGCCTAGTTCTCCCCTAGCCAAAACATAGCGTCCAGAGAACCATCCCTGACCATTGTTAGTACACATGTGCCGTTCCTGAAACTTACAGCTTGTAAAGTTGTCCATTTTTAAACTGATGACCTATTTTGGAGATAAGGAATAGATTAGAATTATTAATAGTGTGGACTCCAGAGTCACATGGATCAGTTTGATTGTGAGCTCAGCCAATATCAGAGTAACCTTTTGGTAAATTATTTAACATATTTGAGTCTTGGGCTCCTTACCTACAAAGAAGGTATAATAGTAGTATCTAAATTAAACTACTAATAGAGTATGTAGCAAAAGGAAGGAAGGAAGGTAATAAGGTATAAAGGAAAAGAAAGAGAGACAAAGCAAGTAAAACTCTCTGAAGTCTGAAAACTATTTATACAAATGATCTGCAATGAAAGAGACTGGAGATATTCTTCCCAGAGCATTCCTACCAGAGTCTGTACTTATTCTTAAACTTTTAAGTCATATGAATTCATTTAATATGAAGTAGAAGGTAGAAGATTATATTAACATAGAAGGAGCATCAGCCCTCTAGAAGTATGTATGCAGAGGCCACCCAAGTGTCAAGCAAATTCATTGATAGTTGTGGCAGAGAAAGAAGATGCCAAGTTTTCCTGTGGCCATGTGACCTAGCAGAGAACATCAGCAGGTAAACGTCCTTGCCCTTGCCCTGCAATTACAGACGTTATTACAAGGGTAAGTGAAAACAAAAGAGCCTACAGCAGCTTAAATTCCTAATATCAGCCACTCTGCCTACACATAGCCTTAGACCTACTGAGGAGACACCTGGGCTCCAGCCCCAGTCTGGTCACATGCCTTCTCATTATCATTTGGCAGCTTCTTTTAGAAGAGGTATATGGTGGAATTTGGTGATCACACTTTGTCTCCAGCAAGGTTCTCTGGCCCCAATATAATGAATACCATAAAACTAAAAGAGCCTGGCTTTTTGACTTATGCAATAATATATGGAGGGTGGCTATATAATTTATTGCATTAACCAAAACACTATAAGGACTAAAAATGGTGTATTAATAATTCTATAGGCAATGGATCTAAACTATAACCATCCCAGGTAAATTGGCCATACATCCATCTAATTGTAGACACACACCTGATGCAGAGCCTGAAATTGGGGTTTCACACAGCATGAACCCATTTAAAAAGCAGGTATGAAATCTTCACTGGTTATCATTCTCCCTTTGGAAACTACTTAGGCTACATCACATAATGGTCCCCCAAAACATCAGGTCCTAATCCCAGAATCTGTAAATATGGCCTTACATGACAGACTTATCAGATGTTTTAAGTTAAAGATATCATCTTTCTGGGCCCTAAATGCAATAGCATGTATCATTATAAAAGGTAGACAGAGGAAAATTTGATTACACATAGGAGAGAAGGAAATGTGAAGATGGAGCAGAGAGAATTTAAAGATATTGGCCTTGAAAACTGAGGCGATGCCAGGAGTCATCATAGCTAAAATAGGCAAGGAACAGATTCTCCAGTAAAGCCTCCAGATGAAGAATGATCCTGTGACACCTACAATTTGGTCCAATGATACTGATTTCAGACTTTCAGACTCCAGAACTATAAGAAAATAAATCTCAGTTGTTTTAATAGTGGTAGTTTAATGGTAGTAGTTACATCAGCCACAGGAAACAAATACACAATTTTTTCCTTAGTAATTGTTTCTAAAAACAGTTTTTTTTAACTTTTAATAAGAATGTAACATAAAAGCATACTAAAAAAAAGTTAAAATAAAACCACTGAAAAGTTTCACATCCCAAAGAGGGGTAAAGCAGTTTTACTATTTGTTGAATATCTTTTCTACTGTCTTTCTATTCATTTAGAATAAACACATGTGTGGAAAAATAGTTATATTCAATAAATATAATTCAACAAAATTGAAATATCTTCAATTTTAATCAAAATATTTAAATATAATTTAGCAAGCCAAAGGAAATAGACATGAAATAAAAATAAATGATGAGCTTCAAATAAATGCTTTTTAGTAACAAATAAGTTGAGTTTTGATCAAAACTCTCCAGGACTCTATAAGACTATAGATCTTAATCTGTTTCCAACATAATCCAAGTCTAATGTCAGTTTAATGTGAGTTAAAGAGAAGGTTGGCCTTTAGCAAGGCAATAGCCTGGTGGTGAGACTAAAGAAACACCAAAGATATTCCTTGTGCCAAAATATCTTCCTCATAGCACTGGGCTCTATAATCTCCACCTTCAGACACTGGTTTGTAGAAAGGCCTCTGATAAAATGAAGTGTGGCATGCACAAGTTGCGTAGTGCAACAGGGCAGGGAGGAAGGGCAGTGCTTGGTAAAGACAGGACACCAAGGACTTTTATTCTTGTGATTTTTTTCTTGCTGCACATTATCATTCAAGATTTTTTTTTATCATGGTTATGTTTCCATCTTTTGGATCTGGTGTTAAGATCAACTGTAAGGCATCATTTGAAATCTTCAAAACTTATAACTCTAAGATATGGTTAGTACAATAGCCCACTCAGTCATTATGAATTTAGGATTTTGACTCAGGAACAAAGAACAAATAGAAGAGCACAATGGAATAAGTCATATTGCTATGGCATTTAAGCTCTTTTCTTAAAATTCTTGAGCCTGAGTTTCTATGTCTTTAAAGTGGAAATAGTAATCAAGCTTGTCTCTAAGGGTTATGGTGAGAATTAAGTAATATACCCTATAAAATTATCATAGTACTGATTCAGCGTAAACACTATAAATGACACTTCAGAAAATGCAACAAAGTGGGGGCCAACCTGGTGGAGAAGCAGGGAATCTGTATTTCCTGTGTTTCTCAAACAAAGGGATGAAGCCAAAGGACTTTGAACCCCAAGAGTCTGGGAGGAAATGAGACTGAGTCTATCAGGGAGAAACTGGGACAGCCTAATGGCCTGTAGGTGGGTGATTGAGAACTGGAAGAGATAAAATGGACCATATAGGCATGGAAGGGAGGGATCCTGTTCTGTGAATAAAGAGGGAATTCTGAAAGCAGCTCGGGATAAATGGGTCTTATCATACAAAGGTAGATACATATGAGTAGCAGTAGACCTATCTACTGAAACTTGGCAGGCCAGAAAGGAATGACAGGAAATCTTCAATGTGATGAACAGGAAAAATATGCAGCCAAGAATCCTTTACCTAGCAAGGCTGTCATTCAGAATAGAAGGAGAGATAAAGGTTTTCTGAAATAAACAAAAACGGAAGGAATTCATTGTCACTAAACCAGCCCTACAAGAGATCCCAAAGGGCACTCTTGCAAGGACCTTTGCAAGGACCACAAAGTACCACAAACATGAAACCTAAAGATAACACAATGACTCTAAACCCATATTTTTCAATAATAACATGAATGTAAATAGACTAAATGTTCCAATCAAAAGACATAGGGTATCAGAATGGATAAAAAAAAAAAAAAAAAAACAAGGCCCATCTATTTGCTGTATACAGGGGACTCATATTAGACCTGAGGCCACCATCAGATTGAAAGTGAGGGGATGGTGAACTATGTATCATGCTACTGGAAGTCAAAAGAAAGCTGGAGTAACCATACTTACATCAGACAAACTAGACTTTAAATTAAAGGCTGTAACAAGAGATGAATTATATAATAATTACATGGTCCATCCAGCATGAAGAGCTAACAATTATAAATGTCTATGCACTGAATTTGGAAGCAACCAAATATATAAAACAATTAATCAAACAGACACAATCTTATTAATAAGAATGTGCTAATTGTAGGGGACTTTAATACTCCACTTACAGCAATGGACATATCATCTAGACAGAGGATCAGTAAAGAAACAAGGTCCCTAAATGATACTTTGGACCAGATGGACTTGACAGATACATTTATAACTCCACATCTCAAAGCAATTGAATATACTGTTTTCTCGAGAGCCCATGGTACATTCTCCAAGATAGATCACATACTGGGTCACAAAGCAGCCCTCAGTAAATATAAAAGAATTGAGAAAATACCATGCACACTTTCAGATCACAATGCTATGAAATGTGAAATCAACCATAGGAAAAGGTCTAGAAAACCTCTAAAAGCATGGAGGTTAAAGAACATCCTACTAAAGAATGAATGGGACAAGCAGGCAATTAGAAAAGAAATTAAGGGGTACCTGGGTGGCTCAGTCAGTTAAGCATCTGACTTTGGCTCAGGTCATGATCTCACGGTTCATGGGTTCGAGCCCCATGTCAGTCTCTGGGCTGACAGCTAGCTCAGAGCCTGGAGCCTGCTTCAGATTATTTGTCTCCCTCTCTCTCTGACCCTCCCCTGCTTATGCTGTCTCTTTCTCCCTCTCTCTCTCTCTCTCTTTCTCAGAAATAAATAAAACATTTAAAAATTTTTAGAAAAGAAATTTAAAAACATATGGAAACAAATGAAAATGAAAACATTACAAACCGTTTGGGATGCAGCAAAGGCAGTCCTAAGAGGAAAATACATTAAATTCCAGGCCTATCTCAAGAAACTTGAAAAAGCGCAAATACAAAATCTGACAGCACACCTAAAGGAACTAGAAGCAGAACAGCACAGATACCACAAACCCAGAAGAAGAAGAGAAATAGTAAAGATAAGAACAGAAAAAAATACCAATATAGAGTGTAAAAAAGAAAAAAAGAAAACGAAAAGAAAACCCAGTAGAACACAACAATGAAACCAACAGTTGTTGTTTTGAAAAAATTAAGAAAATTGATAAACCTCTAGCTAGGCTTCTCAAAAAGAAAAGAGAGAAGACACATAGATAAAATGAATAATAAAAATGGATTTAAAACAACCAATCCTTCATAAATACAAGCAATATCAGGGAATACTATGAAAAATTAAATGCCGACAACCTGAATGGACAAATTCATTATACACCCACATACTACCGAACTCAAACACGAAGAAATAGAATCAGTTCAAATTGAATCAGTTATCAAAAATTTCCCAACAAATAAGAGTCCTTGGCCAGATGGCTTCCCTGGGGAATTCTACCAGAAATTTAAAGCAGAGTTAATATCTATCCTTCTCAAGCTGTTCCAGAAAAATAGAGATGGAAGGAAAACTTCAGGACTCATTCTATGAAGCCAGCATTACTTTGATGCTATTTTTATTACATTTACTTTGATTACTACTTAAACCAGACAGAGACCCAGCAAAAAAAGAGAACTACGGGACAATAACCTTGGTGAATAAGGATGCAAAAATTCTCAGCAGGAAACTAGCACATCAAATTCAACAGCATATAAAAAGAACTATTGACCACAATCAAGTGAGATTCATTCCTGGCTTGTAGGGCTGGTTCAATATTTTCAAATCAGTGTGGTACATCACATTAATAAAAGAAAAGATAAAAACTATATGATCTTGTCAATAGATGCAGAAAAAGCATTTGACAAAATACAGCATCCTTTGTTGATAAAAATCCTCAAGAAAGTCAGGATAGAGGGAATATACATAAACATCATAAAAGCCATTTATGAAAAGCCCACAGCTAATATCATCTTCAATGGGGAAAAACTGAGAGCTTTCCCCCTGAGATCAGGAATATGACAGGGATGTCCACTCTCACCACTGTTATTTAACATAGTGCTGGAAGTCCTTGCATCAGCCATCAGACCACAAAAGGAAATAAAAGGCATCAGAATTGGCAAAGATGAAGTCAAACTTTCACTTTTAGCAGATGACATGGTACTCTACATGGAAAACCTGACAGACTCCACCAAAAGTCTGCTAGAACTGATCTATGAATTCAGCAAAGTCACAGGGTACAAAATCAACCTACAGAAATCGGTTGTATTTTTATACACCAATAATGAAGCAACAGAAAGAGAAACCAAGAAACTGATCCCATTCACAACTGTACCAAGAACCATAAAATACCTAGGAATAAGCCTAACCAAAGATATAAAAGATATGTCTGCTGAAAACTATAGAAACCTTATGAACAAAATTGAAGAAATAAATAATATGGAAAATAATTGAAGAAACAAATAAATGGAAAAACATTCTATGCTCATGGATTGGAAGAATAAATATTGTTGAAATGTCAATACTACCCAAAGCAATCTACACATTCAATGCAATCCCAATCAAAATTGCACCAGCATTCTTCTCAAAGCTAGAACAAACTATCCTAAAATTTGTATAGAACAAAAAAAGACACCAAACAGCCAAAGTAATATTGAAGAAGAAAAACAAAAAGAGAGAAAACACAATCACAGACTTAGCCTCTACTACAAAGCTGTAATCATCAAGTCAGTATAGTATTGGCACAAAAATAGATGCATAGACCAATGGAATAGAATAGAAAACTCAGAATTGGACCCATAAGTATATGGCCAACAATCTTTGACAAAGCATGAAAGAGTATCCATTAGAAAAAAGATAGTCTCTTTGACAAATGGTACTGGGAGAACTGGACAGCAACATGCAGAAGAATGAAACTAGACCAATTTCTTACACTATATACAAAAATAAACTCAAAATGGATGAAGAACCTGAATGTGTGACAAGAAACCATCAAACCCCCAGAGGAGAAAGCAGGAAGCAAGTTCTTTGGTCTCAGCAGCAACAATTTCTTACTCAACATTTCTCCAATGGCAAGAGAATTAAAAAGCAAAAGTGAACTATTAGGTCCTCATCAAGATAAAAGCTTCTGCACTGCAAAGGAAACAACCAACAAAACAAAGCAACCAATGGAATGGGAAAAGATAGTTGCAAATGACATATCAGAAAAAGAGGTAGTATCCAAAATCTATAAAGAACTCACCAAACTCTACACCCCCCCCCAAAAAAAAATCCCAGTGAAGAAATGGGCAGAAAACATGGACAGACACTTCTCCGAAGAAGACATCCAGATGGCCGACACATGAAACAATGCTCAATGTCACTCATCATCAGATACTACCTCATGCCTATCAGAGTGGCTAAAATGAACAAATAAGGAGACTATAGATGCTGGTGAGGATGTGGAGAAATGGGCACCCTCTTTCACTGTTGGTGGGAATGCAAACTGGTGCACTCGCTCTGGAAAACTGTGTGGAGGTTCCTCACAAAATTAAAAATAGAACTACCCTATGACCCAGCAATAGCACTGTTAGGAATTTACCCAAGGGATACAGGAGTGCTGATGCATAGGGCACTAATGTATGTGCCCCAATGTTTATACTAGCACTCTCAACAACAGCCAAATTATGGAAAGAGCCTAAATGTTCATCAACTGATGAACGGGTAAAGAAGATGGATAAAGAAGATGTGGTTTACCTATACAATGGAATACTACTTGGCAATGAGAAAGAATGAAATCTGGCCATTTGCAGCAACGTGGATGGAGGGTATTATGCTAAGTGAAATAAGTCAGAGAAAGATACCATGTTTCACTCATATGTGGATCTTGAGAAACTTAACAGAAGACCATGGGGAAGGAAAAGGGGGAAAAAAAGGTTACAGAGAGGGAGGGAGGCAAACCATAAGAGACTCTTAAAAATATAGAGAATAAACTGAGGGTTGATGGGGGTTGGGGGAGAGGGGAAAGAGGGTGATCGGCATTGAGGAAGGCACTTGTTGGGATGAGCACTGGATACTGTATCGAAACCAATTTGACAATAAATGATATTTTTAAAAAAAAAGAAAATACAGCAAAGTAAATTTTCATGAAGAGAAACAGAGAGACTGTAAGGAGAAGGCACTTCCTGGGATAAACAGACCTCAATAGGGTTTGGCAATGGGGAGCCAGCACCATGGACAGCTCTAGAAGAGCAAAATGGCTACCCAGAATGGAAACAGGCAGAACAAAAACACTTTGTTCATGTCAGATTTTTATCTTACCCAGTTCTTTTGCTCATGGTTCATATTAAATACTTGCAATGTGCAAATTCTCTGAAACACATTGTGTGGGATAGAGAAGTATGGTGGTGAAGAATACGGGCCTTGGATTCAACCATGGGCTCTACTGTAAACAGGCTGTGTGATCATGGGCAAGTTACTTAATCTCCTTGTTTCTTCATCTGTCATATGGGAATAATGATCAACTTAATAAAAAATGTGGGAGACCTATTTGCGATGTGTGTCCCACATGACTTGTTATTAGAAGTAGATACTTTACAAATTGGAGGTACTTTCATGACTAATTTTACCAGAACCTGCCTTTGAAGAGGTTACAGCATAGCTAGAGGGATAAAAGTAATCAAAATGAAATAAATGAGCCACGAACAGAACATGGGAAATTATTAAAAGTTAAAATTAGGGACTGATTTCCTCAATACATATTAACTATGTATTGTACTAGTAATTGTATATTATTATGTGCCAGCTGTTGCACAAAGTGTAGTGCATAAAGTAGCAACACTCCTTGCCTCATGGCATTTACAATCCTGGGGTGCTGGTGACTGTGAAGGAATCCATCTCATGGAGATTCCCACTTCCTTCTGCTACTCCCAAGACCAAAATAAGCATAAAGGAAAGTTTATTTGGTGTTCACTGTCCATTTTCTTTCCTGCTTCTGGCTAATATAATCCAGAGCCATTTGCACAAATTTCTGTTAATATCCAGATCTAAATTTGCAGAGTTAAAGGCTGTAGCCCTTGAGTCTGATTTGCATTCATGAATATGTAGTAGGATATTCCTTTACAAATGTGGCAATATCTATGAAATGATACATATAGGAAGAGCCATAGAGCGAGTTATTTGGTGTTAGACTTGGCCTGAAAAATGAATCAAAAGGGAAACTGGGCAAGAAAGAAAAACATGATTCACTGAGAACTACCCTAAATCAGTCCAGCTGCTTTTTTTTTTTAATGTTTTATTTATTTTTAGGAGACAGAGAGAGAGACAGACAGACAGACAGACAGCATAAGCAGGGGAGGGTCAGAGAGAGAGGAAGTCACAGACTGAAACAGGCTCCAGGCTCTGAGCTGGCAGTCAGCACAGAGCCCGACGCGGGGCTCGAACCCACGAACCGCGAGATCATGACCTAAGCAAAAGTCGGACACTTAACCGACTAAGCCACCCAGGCACCCCCCAGCTGCTTTTTAATATCAGTAATTTGAAAAACTAGTCCTTAGGGTTTGCATTCCCACTTCACAGATAAAGAGTCTAAAGTTCAGAGATGTTAAGTGACTTGCCCAATGTCACAAACCCAATGAAGGACAAAGGCAAATTTTGAAGCCTAGTCTGTTTGACTCCCATCCCAAGGTTAATTCCACCCTATTGTGGAGCCTCAGGAGACAGACATCCTGGCACTGGCTCTGTCATCAACTCACTGTAGCCACTACAGACAGAACAAGCATTGCATCTTGGGGTCTGTGTTTGTGAATAAATGCGTGGTTTGGACTAGAGGATCTCTGAACTCTCTCCATGCTCTCTTCCTTATCTCCTGGCTAGGACTTGACTGAGGAAAATAAAGACAGAGCTAAGGACTTCAAAAGCAGGCTGTACTACTTGTTGAAGAATTTCTCTGAATACAGTCTCACTGTGAACCTCATAACCAAGGTGTCTTTAGATGACACTCTCCTTTAGCCAAGACACTGTAGATGCCCTCTTTCCTGGGAATTATAGGATAACCTTCTAAAGAGGTCTCTATCAGGGCACTTGAGTGGCTCAGTCAGTTAAGCATCCAACTCGTGGTTTCAGTTAAGGTCATGATCTCACGGTTCATGGGGTTAAGCCACACACTGAGCTCTGCACTGACAGCACAGAGCCTGCTTGGGAATCTCTCTATCCCTCTCTCTCTTTCTCTCGCTCTCTCTCTCTCAAATAAATAAGCCTTTAAAAAGGCAACTTTAAAAAAATTAAAAAAATAAAAATGAAGAGATCTCTATCTACTGGAGAGGATTCTTTTTTATTATTTAAATTCAAGTTAGTTTACATACAGTGTTGTATTGGTTTCAGAAGTAGAACTCAGTGTAAAGAGACTATTCTGATTGCAATTTAAGGAAGCATTCTCTGGCATAAACACAGCTACAATCAACAGTTACAAGCCTAATTAACCTAGGAAGGCCATCTAACCTTGCTTAGCATCAATTCCCTCAGCTATAAAATGGGGAATGATATGTATTCTCCTCATTTGGATCTCTTAGATGCCAAATGATAAAATTAAGATGTGAAAATGCTTTGATAAAAGATAAAATAGTCTTGGGGGGCATGAGTGGCTCAGTGTGTTAAGCGGCTAACTTTAGCTCAGGTCATGATATCACGGTTCATGGGTTCAAGTCCCACCTTGGGCTCTGTGCTGACAGCTCAGAGCCTAGAGCCTGCTTCAGATTCTATGTCTCCCTCTCTCTCTGACCCTCCACCACTCACTCTATGTGTCTTTCTCTCTCAAAAATAAATAAATGTTAAAATAAAATAAAATAAAATAAGAAAAAGATAAAATAGTCTCAATAGGTAAGTTAGATATTTATAACTAGAAGAGATCACATAATTAATATCAGAAAAGGAATGAATATTTTTAAATCAGTATATATTAAAATTCATATAAATTTCATCATTTATATCTGTTCATTAATATTCTGTCTGTGTATTTTAACACAACTCTAATTTTAAGGACAGAGACCAAATTTTCTGACAAATTCATCTATATACAACAATACTTCTCAACATAGTCCAAAATCATGAGTCAGAGACACTGGTAGCACTTACAAAAGCAGATACTTACAGCACCAACAAGACCAATTGCTTCAGAATTTACAGGAGTGGGACCTAGAGATTTGCATTTTAACTACTTGTTTAATTTCCCAACTGAATCACATCTAAATAACCCACAGGATTACAGGGGCAGAGAGGGTAAGCTGAAAGCTTTTGTTATTGATGGTAACTGAGTCTGAGATTAACTAAACAGATGACAATGGGTAGATGGCAGATGTGGGTGGACCGTCCTTGTATTTCAGGGGATAGGAGTCAGTTTTAATCCAGGTGCCAAAAAATCTTCCATTTCTTTTATTCTGTATCTATAAAATCAGGAATAGCCCAAGAGGTTAAGAGCTGACTCATGGACTAGAAAATAACACTAAATGCTCTGAGAACCCAAGACTATCCATCAAGGTATCATAAAAGTACAGGGTTAGGAATGTGGTCTCTGGAATGGATGGCTAGGACTAAATCCCAGGTCTAATAATTATGAACTATGACTATAAAAGTTAGCCTCACTCTCTTACTTCATTCATAAAATAAGGATAATAACACTTCTGTTTCAGAGTTTATGTAAACACTGCATGAAATAAAGTATTCTAAATACAGTACCAGGCACAGAATGAGGGCTCAATAAATGTCAGTCACCTAGGAAAACTGATTGTCTAAGTCACATATTTGGATCCCAGTCACATTTGGAAATCTTGCCAAGTGAACAATTATAATCTCTTAAGGGTTACACACACATGTACATACACACACACACACACACACATACACACACACACACACCTGAATTGAGAAAACATCTGGGAGTAAGTGAAGGCGCCATCAATCCTAAGGGAATCCTTAGGGAATCCAAGAGAAAACAAAGACAATCCCTAAAAGCCTACTGTGGCCCTGTCTCCCTTTCCTGTAACTGAACCACACATCTTGATCATGGTTGTCCAACTCTTCTCCTATCAAGAGCATGCAAATTATTATATATATCTCTTGATTCACAATGAGAAGAATGAGGATTTGCCATGTTTCAGGACTAGGTGTTTTATATTATAAAGATTACAGTATTTACTTTTCACATGAATCCCTGTCAGACAGATATTATTATCTCCAGTGGATAAGGGAGGCACTCAAGACTGTTCAATCTCCTTTCAGATTTCAAGATCTCTTAGGGAAGCCATGCCTTAACTTCCTTGAAACTATCCTCTTGAAGTTAGCAAAATCCTCAAATACAGATAGTGCTTAATAAATATATGTGATATACTCAGCAAGTGCTCCCAGATTTTAGCTGTGGCTTTCTAGTCCTTACATCATACAGCTGTGGTAGCAGCTTCCTGCAATGGGTACTTTCAGTGAATATTGTATGAAGTCTTCAATGTTTCTCTCCTCACACAAACCTTCAAAAAGCTACTGGGTCCCCAGGAACCTGGACAGATCTTGTATACTTACTTCCACAGAGCAGCTAGAGCATAGCCCTAGTGCAAATCCAGTAGTAATGGATATTATATTTTTAATGTTTACTTATTTTTGAGAGAGAGAGATTGTGAGCAGGGGATGGGCAGAGAGAGAGAGAGGGACAGAGTATCTGAAGCAGGGAAGCTGGCTCTATGCTTGACAGCTGACAGCAGCTAGCCTGATGTGGGGCTCAAACTCACTAACCTTGAGATCATGACCTGAATTGATGTCAGATGCTCAACTGACTGAGCCACCCATGCACCCCAGTAATTGATATTATGATGCAACTGGTCTTTGAATTCACATGTGCTCTACCCACAGTACATCAGATGACTCTTCCCCCAGGTCAGATAGATTCTCATGAATCCACTTTGGTTTAAGCTCTTATGCTACAAAAGTCCTTTTATTCCCCTAATAAAGGAGGGGAAAAGCACACACATAGTCTCAGTTTCCACAAATCTGATGACATAATTTGCCACAGGCCCAAATCTTCCTCAAAATTCTCAATATTATTCACAGAGAATCTTATGCAAATAAATCTTAGAAGTTACTTTATTGTACCTATAATTTAATTTGATATGCAAAGTGAATTCTTACAGTGACTCAGAGATTATACTGGACGAGAGTTGGAGGAAGGGTATGGGAAAAGATAAAAACTATGTATTCCTATTTCAGTATTTTCAAAGTATGGTCCAAGGACCATCACATTATAAATAAATGGGTTGTTTTGATAAAGTCTAAGTGAAAAACCACTCGACTAATCATTGGATGTGATTGGCAATTAATCCCCTTCTCCCACAAGAAAATGAAAAGATACGGCACTCTTGATTTATAATTTCCAAACTTTGCAAGAAAACACACAAGATGATTCACAAAGAAAATATAAAATTTAAGTTAATTAATTATACACTGTTAAAGCCCACAAAACAATCCTCCAAGCTTAGCAACAATATACTCCAGGGATCCTCAAGATGAAGCCTGTGAATGTGCTGATTGATATTTGTAAATCTCCCTTATGTTTAGTCTGGATAACAACCAGCGTTCTTTCTGCTTTAAATGTCAGATATCCATCCCAAATTAGCTTCGCCAAAAATAGGAATGTATTTATTTCCTTAACTGACAAATTAGTTTAAAGCTGGATCTGGAGACTGAAGTGATATTAAAGGGTTTCTGTTATTTTTCGCCTTTCAAGTCATCTGTCTCCAGGTGATAGCCCTCAAAATCTTCTGTTTCAGACTTTTCCTGCTTTGAGTTCAGCAGAGGAGAGACTTCTGCTTCCTTAAATCTCCAGGATAGGCCAAGTAAAGTAAAGCAATCATTCTTGAACCAATCATTGTGACTGGAAAAGGAAGTATTCCTTACTTCACACTGCCAAATCATAAGCGGGAAGGATGTTTTCCCCTACCGAAAAAAAAAAAAATCCACCTGCTTTTACCAAAAGTGTGCACAGATATTATACAAAGCAACAGATTTCATCATATTTCAAAAACTTATTACCCCTCAACCTGAGAAGAGTGTCCATGGATTCTTCCAAAATCTTTGAAGTTAACAACCAATAAAAACCTACAGTTCTTTACATACAATGAAGGTAGTTATAAGATGGAAGAGAGGAGTTCTAAACCAGGAAAGAAAAAAAAGGTACAAGTTTTTCCTCCTATATCTTCCTAACAAATTCTTAGGAATTTCTTCTTCTTCATCTATGTTTACAAAAAGCAAAAGTAATAGGATCAAGGAACTTACAAAACTTTTCCTTCCATAACATTCTTTACACTTGTAATTACTTCTTATTAGATCAGAATTGTGAAATAAAAATTGTTAGCCACATGTGTAATTTTAAATTTTCTAATAATATTAATAAAAAATAAATAGAAACTGAAATTAGTTTTAATTATAAATACTTTTAACCAAATACATTCAAATTATAATCATTTAAAATGACTAGAAAATCATCAGTGAGTTACATTAAAAGCTTTTTGATAGATACTTTAAATAACATAAGGTTCACCCATATAAAGAATATAATTCAGTCATTTTAGCGTATTTGCAGAATTATGCAGCCACAATCATAATCTAATTTTGAAACCTGAAAAGAAATCTTATACCCATTAAATTAGTAATCACCCCCTACCTCACACCTCCAGTTCTAAACTTCTAATATATTTTCCATCTCAATGAATTTACCTATTCTGGGCACTTCATATAATAAAGGGAGAGACTAAATACACACATGCAAACACACAAATAGATAGGCTATATATAAATATACAGTATAAATATAGAACTTCCAGTCCAAAAAGTCAACCTACTATCTAGAGTAACCAATCGAGGAAGTCAGACAATAAACCCCATAAAAATAGGCCCAAAATGTCTATAGGACATGATTAAAAACTGACACTTTTCTAATTCTTGCTCCCATTTCCAACTTAGATCAACCAGAGAATGTCAAATATTTATCCCTAATCAATTACTTAGAATGCCCTACTTCTAGTTAGCACACCTAAGACTTCTTATGTCAACAGTATCCAGTCAGAGCTATCTGAAACCATCCTTTTTTTCCATTATAAAGTTTTCCCACTCTTCTTGCCTTTGACTCTGCCAAATGCAAGTGATGGTGACTGCTTCCCTTGCCATAGGAAACTGAATAAATAGCCTTTGCTTATTCTCATTCGGGTGGTCTTTCTTTATTTTCCACAGAATCATACAATAAATATGTGACTTTTGTGTCTGGCTTCCTTCCTTGGCATAATTTCAAGATTCATCTCTGCTGCAGTATGTATCAGTACTTCACTTCTTATTATGGCTGAACAATATCCCATCATACAGTTATATCACATACCGTTTATCTGTTCATCAGTTCATAGATATTTTGGTTATTCCTGGGTTTTTGTGTTTTTTTTTGCCATTATGAATAATGTTTCTATGGCCATTTCTGTACAAGTTTTTGTATGGACATATTTTCATTTCTCTTGAATATATACCAGGAGTGTAATTGCTAGGGTCATATGACCACTTCATATTCAACATTTCCAAAGTGGCTGCACCATTTTATAGTTCCACCAGCAGTATATGAGAATTCCCATATCTCTGGAACTTATAAACATTTTTTACTGTCTTTTTTTAAAAATTATTTTAGCCATCCTACAGGTATGAAGTGGTAGTTTTTGGATTTTCTTTATGTTTTCTTTCTGACTAATGATGTTGAGCACCTTCTCATGTGCTTTTTGGTCATTTGTATATCTTATATGGAGGTATAGCTATTCAAATCCATTATCCATTTTCATATTGAGTTATGTCTTTCTATTATTATTTGTATCTTCTCCTGGGCTATTGATATGTGGAACAATATTTGCTTGAGATGTGGGGTAGTGACAGTGACCAGCAGTTTCCAATAATGTTGGAAAAAAAGTATGTTCTATTTCATTCTATTCTATTAATTTGTACTTGTGGGCTCAAATTATCTGGAGAAAAATGTGCGTATTGAGGGAAATGCCACAAAAATCCACATTCTAATTCCAGCTCTTGTTTTATCCAAAAGGGTAAAATTTTATGATTATCAATTTCTCTGATCTTTTCTCATATGTAAAATATAGGGATTAAAGTGAATGATCCTCAAAATTCCATCCAGGTATAAATTATGTGGGTTTGATATATAGTAGAAGAAAGTGTGATACCTGAAATATAGCTACTTCATATATCAAAATCCTGATGTAAAATAATTGCTCTAGTCATATATCATGCATATGAGTTGTGACTCTGAGAACCATCCATCATATACTTTCCTCATCTTCATTTCCTTTCCACTCTTTCATGCATTTATTAGTTACTGAACATTTGCTTTGTATGTGCCAGCTCCAAAGGAGATTAACAAAATTAATTGAATTTATCTATATACCTTCCTTCATTACCAGGGTGATGCTCCAGTACAGGTCTTCCTCTTCCTTGACTTATAATGGGGTTACTTTCCAATAAACTCATTGTAAGTTGAAAATGTCCTCAGTCAAATGTGTTTAATACACCTAACCTACGAAACATCGTTGCTTTCTCTAGCTTACCTTAAACATGCTGAGAAAACTTACATTAGCCTAAAGTTGAGGAAACTCATCTAACACAAGCCTATATTACAACAAAGGGTTGAATACCTCATATAATTTTTTGAATACTGTATTGCAAGTAAAAGACAGAATGGCTGTATGGGTACAGAATGGTTGTAAGTGTGTCTGTTGTTTGCACTTAAGATTACAAGATGGACTTGGAACACTGGTCACTGTCACTGCCCAGCATCTCGAGCGAGTACTGTACCACATATCAACAGCCCAGGAGAGGATACAAATTCAAAGTCTGAAGTGTGGTTTCTACGAAATGTGTATCACTAGCCCGGGAAAATATCCAAATTCAAAATTAAAAGTATGATTTCTACTGAGTGTATATCACTTGAGCACCATTGTAAAGCTAAAAGAAATTAAGCCAAACCATCTTAAGTTGGGGATCATCTGTATCTGTCTTTTTAGAAGTCTTAAAGCCTAGCCATCGTACAATTAACAAGATAAGATCACTTCCTGATCTTGAATGCACAGGCTATTGCATATTATGTAAATGACAGACTCTTTCTTTCTTTGTATAACATAACCCTTTGAAAATAGAACTTTGGATATAATAATATAACCAAATATACATTGGAGAAGGACTCTTCTCTCTGGTGAATTTCCTCCTCCAGTATGGATTAATTTGGCTGTGCTTACTTCCCTGAAAAATTTCCTAGCCCTCAACCATATTTTAAAGCTACCCATGCTAAATTGACTCCCATGATGTATTACACCTGGATGTGAAAAAAAAGTCATTCTTCCAATGATATACTTTATGCCACAGGTACTGCAGCTTTCCCCAGCTTGTTCATTGGTTCAAGTCCATTAATAAAACAATGATCAAATAAAAAGGCCTCAGGCATAAACACAAGAGCAAAAGTCTAGATGATGGTTTGCACTCATTTGTAATATATTTTTCCAGCATGTTATAAGATTTTTACCTTAAGCAAAAAGAAGTTGATGATTTTATAATAGAGTTTTCTTTCTAAATCTTTTTCTTTCTGCTTAAAAACTGCTGACTTTTACCACAGGCTCTCATCCAATTGCTTGCCAGCACACATCTCTAAATTTAAAAGCTACTTCAATAATGCCTGGTTAATTGTATGGGCACTTGGTGGCAAGCAGAAGGCACAAATTATTAATTGCACAAAATGTAGCATCTGAATGCCTACTATTCTTCTTTAAAAATCTCATTTTAAGTTGTAAATAGTACTTATTTAATTCCAAATCTTCTAAAAAATTGCTTTATACTAATAGTGTCCTAGCAATTCAGAACTATACTTATGAGCCTTCTGGTCTTATACAGATTCAAATAACATCACTATCATTTTTAATGGTGAAAGTTTGTATGTTACTTCAATTATTTAAGCTTCAATGCCCTTATCTTTAAAAGAACTGACAATGGTACCTACCTCATAGGGTGGTGGTGAAATTTTTGAGACATAGCTTGAGGTGCTCTACAGATGAATCAAATAAAAAACTTCACAAACGCTTGCGGAGCACTTAAGAACAGGATCAATAGGAGCCATGTTCTTGTGACACATGGCATGAATGCCTGTGTTCCTGCTTTCCCCTTTATACCTCAGTTTTGTCAATCTAGACCTTCGGTTCTAGAAGTGATCATATGATCACTTTATTGCCTAGGCCCTTCCCTAGATCACTCTCACATGTAAGCAGCCTGCATGTATTCCTGGAATCTCATACCTTCAAGCAACAGGACACTGTTTGCTTTCTATTCTGCCTTCCTCCATCTCTATTACTGGGTCTTCCCTGGTCTCCTCTCCTTTCTGTTCATGGTCCAATTCAATTAAAGCCTATGTCCACTGACTTTAGACATTTTCCTAAATCTAAAACAATATGGTTTTAAAATCCTTGATCTCACCAAAACTAAAAATGCTAGACTGCCAAATGAAACTTGGGAGCTACTGTATCACAAGCTTAGTCTATCTTCCACCAAGGGTTAGAGATGCTTTCTCTGCTTTTGGAGCAACCTTTGCATCATTTTCAGAATCAAAGTGCAAAACTGGTTTTCATGGTCCAGGGAGAAAAATGTGGTTAAAATAGTATACCAAAGCTAGAACTATATTAAATCAATTGATTCTTTTGTCAGGTCACTGTGGATGGATGGGGTGGATTTAGCCTTCTAATTTTTTTTGTACATCTTTATTTATGAAATCTTTCTCCCTTTCTCACTGACTGAATAGAGGTGGGAACCCCAACTGCATTATTCTAAAGGAAGTACTGACACCATTTGTTACTTAAAGAGCTTTTCTAACACATGTCCCCATTCTCCCGGGAATGCTATTCTAGTGAAATAATATAAAAAGAAATTAACAGAGATGCCCAGGTGCTATATTAAAATGTCAACTCTGACCTTTGAAGATCAGAACAGCCAAGTGGCCATGATTAATGATTAATAGGTGAAAATAACACATTTATAAATTACAACCTATAGGAATGAAGAAGAGGTGTGTGTTACTGGTCAGGGTGTGGTAAGCAGTCAGTCCCTGTGTTCCACCCTCTTGCCTATTTCTTAATTATGCCAGTTTGAAGCCTATGGTTTGGTCATTTATTCTTAAGTTTCTACCATATTCATTTATTTATCAATTTCATATGTTTTTTAAAATGGCTTAGTGGTCATATGTCTTCCAGGTTTGGGAAAGAGAAAACCTAGACAAGGATCCAGAAAACTCAGCATGTACTTCCTGTTTACCTGAAAATATGTCAATATCTCTTTCCATCCAATTCCTAGAACAGGTTGAAAGGGACAATGCAGATGGCTACAGACATGCCAAGTACCCCTCCTCCAACACTGGAGGATGGAGACGTAACATCACAGTTTGGGGCATGTATTCATAAGGTACAAAAATGAAACTGAAATAATCTAAGTGACCCATTACTGATTTTTAAATAATGCAACACTAGGAGATTCCAGTATTTGGGAGGAAGGCTACAGATCCAATTTCATTAACCACATAGTCCCATGTCCACCACACACATAATGATTTACACACACACAAACACATACACATGGCTGGTTTAAATAATCACATAAATACATACTGACAAAGATCCAGAGAAACATTATACACTGATGGATGAAATACAAATTAGTACAATTTTTAGACGGAAAACTTTGATGATATCTACTATATGCTTAATCCATATAGCCTTTGATCTAGCAATTTCTTTTCAGGTATTTATCTGCCAGTTATACCACTACATGTTAAATGTTAGAAACAATGTAGATGCCCATATTAGTGACTAGGGTAAATAAACTATGGCACATTCATATCTTGGAATGTAATACAGCTGTAACAAATGAATAAAAAAAGCTCTGTCTATACTGATATAGAATGATACATTGTTAAAAACCACCACAAATCTCAATGCAAATCTATATGTATTTTTGGGAAAAAATAAAGAATATGTGTGTACTTACATGTACGTACATAAAAGGATACACAAAAATTGATAATAGTGTTTATCTCTGGAGAGAAACACTTGATTGCTGGGGTTCAGGAGTGGAAAGGAGAGTGTTTACTTTATATCATGTGATATCTTTTGAATCTTGAACCATGAAAATGTATTACATATTCAAAAAGTTTTTAATTATCATTAATTAAATATTTTAAATAAATTTAATGTAAACTTGTTATTCTTTAAATCCTTCTTTAGAACAATGCTTATCTCAGTGGGTGCTCCAAAGATGCCACAGGTGTAACAGAATCCCAATGAGGCTGGGAAAAGAAGAAAAGACTAAGGGAAGGAGCACTCAGGACTATTCACTTGGTATGCTCTTAGTAGGAATCACCCTCACCACATTTTGAAATCATCAAAAGTTACTCTTAAGCCCCTTTGTTGATAACACCCAGCAGAAAGCATCATGAAGAGGAGCTCAGATATGACAGTTGTCCTGGGTTCCTCACATCCTGCATTCCTGAGCCAAAGATGGGCTTAGCTTAATTATTCATTTGTCTGTTTGTATCATGAATGAATAGAATAAGTAGTTTGTGGGGTTTGAGTTTTGGACCTTTGTGAAAATGAGACAGTTGAAGGTCCAATCTGTTTATCTTTGACAGTTTGATGTGAATTTGGAGATATGTCCTTCCATACTTTCTTTTCCCTTAGGGAAGTTTTATTCATACCCAAAGCAGCCTGGACTCAGGATATCTCAGAGATCTGATGGGAACAAATGCACATTTCCAGGGCTTTGGTACCAAGCAAAGGTCAGTAATATGTCTGAGAGTCAAAAGCAAAATAAAAGAATACAACCAACCTGCATCAAAAAACAAGCTAATCGTACTATCTCCTCTTTAATCATAAAAACTCACTTCTAAGAAGGGGTAATTAGAATAATGCTAATTTCTAAACCACTTTAAATGATACTTAAAAAAATAAAGAAGACAGTTCTTCATGAGAATTGGTCTCAATAAGCTTTAATTATGCAACGTGAGCAAGTGAGCTAATTAGAAAGTATATCCTTATGTAGGTACATTCCCTTCAATGTGCTGTCCTAAATGGTTTTCATTTGAGAAGAGACCATTTTTAAAAATTCTACATAAGAACTTTATCTTTGTGGACAAGAAGTGAACAAAAAGAAGTGTTAAGCAGGAAAAAAAGTGAAAGTAAATGTTGTATGGAGGCTTTAAAAAATACAAATTAAATGCTTGTGCCAATTGAGTCCACTGACTGGCCCTACTCTGAGCTCCAAAATAGCTGAAAGATTATCTCCAGCCTGACTCCAATGGGAGATGTTTACAAGCTCTTCAATTTCCATTTAGCAGGGAGGAACTGATTTATTATTAAAGCCTTAAAAGTTGCAAAGGGCTTGTACCAGATCATATTAAATTCTGGATGAATACGTATAGGAATACAAGTTCTCTCTTTTGCTATGTCTAAGTTTAAAGTCAGAGCATGTTTTGAAAGAAAAACTTTATAATCTACACTGATGTTCTCATTTCTAACATTCTCGGTGATTTTATTGTTACATTATCACAAACTCCTGACCTCAGAGATACATCTGGTTTTATTTTTGATCTAAAATACCCAACATTTTGGAGGGGGAAGTGTGACCCATGGTGATATTCAAGTCAGGTAACAAATTACAAAATATAAAAATAATACTCGCTTCGATTACTGAACTATGTGTTTCGCTCTGTACTTTGGCTTTACACAGATTTCTTGAGTCATTTCAACTGACCTATGAATATATATTAATTTTATCTCTAACAACATCTTTACTTTTGATGCTCCCCAAACTTTCAAGCCTCTAGGCCCTTTTTTCAAGCCAACTCTATCCAAAGCACTGAAAAATTCCCAATGGGGAAGATCCCAGGAAAATTCTAGGAATGACAGAACTTATACTTTTCCTCCTCAATCACACACAAAAATCAATTTGCATCACTATTCCTCTGAATCAGCAATATAGCATATATCTGACCAGAGAGTTCTTCAGTCCTAGAGAAGTGGGATGAGGGTCATAAGTACTAGGTACTCAACGGTAATCTGTCGAACCAAGTTACGACAGTCTGTTCTGGAGACCAGCCTTCTACACACAGCTAGCACCTCTTTGCACAGTACCAAACACTTTCTAGATTATAAAACATATTTATTGAAATGGCCCTATTCTACTTGTAACCAATATTGACTGCCATTACTATCACCTTTTGCTTTTGATTTTTATTAACTTTTTACTGAGATAATAGTAGATTCATACGCATTTTGTAAGAAAAAAATAAGATAAATCCTGTGTGCCCTCAATGTTTTGGGTTGAATTATGTCCCCAAAAAAATATGCTGAAATTCTAATAACCAATTCCTGTGAATATGACTTTATTTGGAAACTCTTTACAGATGTAATCAAGTTAAGATGAAGTCATTTGGGGGGCTCCTGGGGGGCTCAGTCGATTGAGTGTCCAGCTCTTGGTTTCGCTTCAGGTCATGATCTCATGATTTGTGAGTTCAAACCCCACATCAGGCTCTGCACTAGTGCAGAGCCTGCTTGGGATTTTCTCTTTCTCACTCTCTCTGCCCCTTCTCCACTCGCATTGTCTCTGTCTCTTTCAAAAACAAACATAAAAAATAATGAGGTCACTGGAGTGTGCCCTAATCCACTATGATTAGTGTCCTTATAAAGAAGAAAAGAGACATAGAAATAGAGACCCACAGAGGGAAGTCAATTATGTAAAGATGAATCAGAGACTGAATTAACACTGCCATTATTGGAAGCTACTGGAAGCTACAAAGAGCAAGGAAGTATCCTTCCCCAAAAGCTTTGAGGGATGTATGCTCCTGCCACCATGATTTGAGACTTCTAGCCTCCAGAACTATGAGAGAACAAATTTCTGTTCTTTTAAGCCACTGAGTTGATGCTACTTTGTTACCACAGGGCTAGGAAACTGTTAATTAAACCCATTTTCCTTCAATTAGTAACCTTTTGCAAAACTATAGGATAACATCATAACCACTCTGTTGATCTTGATACAATCTACTTTTCCCATTTATACTTGTCAGAGTTTAATTAGTACCCATGTGTGAGTGTGTTCAGTTGACCCAATTTTATTATACATACAGGTTTATGAGTCCATCATCAAGTTACAATAATGAACAGTTGCATAACCTCAAGTATCTCTCATGTGGCCTCTGTAGAATCACACCAACCTCCAAGGGTTGTACAGGATTATTCAGGATTCCATCCTTGACCATTTGGAAGCCAATAATTTGTTCTCAAGCTCTAAAATTTTGTTATTTCAAAAATGTCATATAAATGCAATTATATAGCATATAACCTTTTAAAATGGCTGTTTGTTGTTTGTTTTTCACTCAGCTTAAATCCCTGGTGATTCATCCAAGTTGTTTTATGTCTCTATCTGCAAAACCCTTGCTGAAATTTTGATAGAAATTGTATTAAACTCATACAATAGCTTGAGGACAATTAGCACCATTACTGTACTGAGTTTCCAATTCAGAAACATTCTTTATCTCTGGGCTTTTTTTTTTAGGTGTCCTTGATTTTTCTCATCAACACTGTTACTTTTACTGTACAGATTATGTACATGTTTAAAATATATCTAATTCTTTTTCTCTGAAGCCATTGTCAAAATATATGCCCAGTTTTACATCAAAAAGAGATGCTGACACATCTCTCCAGTGAGTTCTTAGATAATAAAGATTGATTTTGAAGTTTTGTCAGTGTGTTATAATGCATCTAAGCTTATTCTGATGGCCAATTTGTCATCAGTGTTACACATACCTTATGTACATTATATCAAATTAAGTTTGTTATTATTGTTGAAATTCTGGAATCTTAAAAAAACAACACAATCAAACTATAACAGTTCAGACCTTCGTTGCTAGTGAGATTCTTGGACACAATGCAAAGGGAGGAAAAAAGAAACCAGTGACATAAAAGAAGGCTTTTTGCCCCTTAGCCCCAACAAAAGCCTGGGTCTAAGGATGCCTCTATATACTCTTTCATCACCAAACACATTTTGATAGATAGGAAAGAATTCAAAATCCTTATTAACTCATTTGGCCTCAGTTGCTGTGCATGCTGCAATGTAAACCAAAATAAGAACATGATACAAAGTAAGAGTAAGAAAGTTTTGACTGAGCTGGAAAAACTGAAAGGCTGAAAGGCTAACTCATCCATGTAGCTAGCATTCCTCAACAGTATGCAAAAGTTTAGCAACCTCATAAGAGTTTCAGACAAATTTTGATATTTATAAATATTGGATTCAGTAATGACATCATAGTGTTCTCATCCAGGTGGGCAGAGTACTATGGCTCTGAATAATTGCTCTGCTTGCATCAATATGCAATGACTAAAGATGAAGGGAAAATTTACTTCTACAGAATAAGGTTATGAAAGGTCAGGGTGGAGTGTCAGGGATTCAGGAACCTACTTTGTTTTCAACAGGATACCTGGCATAGGGAAAAGAAAATATAGATAGAGGACAAAAAGCAAAGACTGAATCAATAGTGGCAAACTGAGTTTAAAAAGGTTGTGTCTTGGGGCACCTGGGTGGCTCAGTTGGTTAAGCTTCCAACTTTGTGTAGGGTCATGATCTCATGTTTCCTGGACTTGAGCCCCACTTTGGTCTCTGTGCTGACAGCTCAGAGCCTGCAGCCGGCTTCGAATTCTGGGTCTCTCTCTTTCTCTGCCCCTCTCCTAGTCACAGTCTGTCTCTGTCTCAAAAATAAATAACATTTAAAAAATTAAATAAAAGTTGTCTCTTGATGGGTGCAAGCCACAAAATAGGCACAATTAATGAGAGATTTATGGCAGGTAGGTAACCCTAAATCTTGGAGGGCTACGACTGTTGATAAACTCCATGGCCTGGTCAGGACTGACTCAGGAATTAGATAAACCAGAGCCTGAAGGTAGAAATTCTCTGTATTTTAGCTGTTTATCATGACCAAATATTTTGAGGCAGTGGGATCATAACCACAGTATCTCTCACACCCAGCTCACCATTAATAAAAGTTCACTGAATGTCAGGCATGTGTATACTGTGATTCAATCCTCCCAGAAATTCTAAGCAGTAAGCACTATTATTAATTCTATTTCAAAATGAAGCCCTGGAGGCAAACGGAATTCCACATTATGGAATGTGTCCATGGTCACAGAGATTAAAACAAAGACTGACTCTGGAGACTACATAATTAACCACTAGGTTATACTGCATTCTTTTTTTTACTGTCTAGGCCACATGAACCCACTGGTCCTAATGTAGAGCTACCACAAAAACTGTCCACTACATCAAATCAGAGATTTTTTTTTGTTTTTTGTTTTTTCTGGTTTTGGTTTTGGTTTTGTTTTTTGTTTTGGCCCTGGGTCTTATAATAGTAGATACTGTGTTTTCCTTTGAATATTAGAGTATTTAAGAAATGTCCTATGAAGATGTAGCAGTTCCTAATATGTTGGAATTCAGTCACGATCTCAGGAAAAAAACAAAGTCTCTTTCAAATCAATACACATATGAAAATTTACTTTTTAATTTATTTCACAGGAGCAAAAATACCTAGGGGTGAGGGTAATATGTGTAGCAGTGGAGGTTATCAACCATTTTTTTAAAACATTTTGAGATAATTATAAATTCAAAAGCAACTGTAAGTAATAATATAGAGATTCCATGTGACCTTTAGCCAGTTTTCCCCAGTGGTTCAACCATTTTCAAAACTTATATTTGTAAATAAAAATGTTATTAAATGTATCACGCCATTTTGAAATATGCCACCAACCACAAGGCAATTGGGATCGCCATAAGAGTTTTATGATATGGCAATGAGCTATATTTCCTCCAATGCACTAGTTCTAGATTCAGATACTTTTATTTAATCTAACTATGCATTATTTGTGAATTATATTTCAAACAAATGAGGGTATGATAAATTATTAGCAACCTCCAACTAATAAATCCAGCACACTATTCACTAAAAGCTAATTTATTTAAGTATATGTGTGTTTGACAAATAACTCTTGCTTGGATGATTTATCAACCTAGTGTGAAATGGTATTACAAAAGCCAGCCAGTAGTCCTATTTTGCATTTGGAACTTCCATTCAAGGCTGAAAATAGGATGGCAGAAAGTATAATTCTATTTCAAGAGATAAAGATTAAAATGAAAAAATTTGTATTAAGTGCATGTTAAGTACATGTTAGAAATGAGTACATGTTAAGTGAATGTAGCCCAAAAAATAGAAAAATTATTTTAAAAACAATAAAACACACAAATCATTTAAATCAGAAATCACAGAAACTATATATGGTCACAGAAGAGAGAAAAAGTATCATTAATACTAAGTATCAATCATACTATTAAACTTACTATGAAGTTGTAAACCCCCAAATTACTAATTACTAATAATAAATTAGTATTAGTTACCAGGGTTGTTACCAAAAAAAAGAAAAAGACCAATTGTTTCAGCCACTCATAAAGAATTAAATTATAATGTATAGGCCTAGGTCCTGAAGAGTCATTTATTTATTTATTTCATTAACTACAGGTAATTTTAATGTAGAGCCGAATTTGAGAAACACTGGTAGTTTATTACATTCTTGGAGAATCTCAATGTATCCATTCATTCTGTAGCATTAATACGTAATTGTGGTAATACCAACTTATAGCAATTGATATATATAGCAATATCGGCATATCTATATCTATATATAATGTATCTATATCTATATATATCATACATACATACACACACATGTCTACACACATACATACACATAATATAATATAATTCATTGTCCTATGCATTCTATTTCCAGCACTATACTTAAGCAAGTGATTTAACTTTCATACCTCTCATTACTTTATTTGTAAAACAAATGATTAATATAAATGACTTCTAAAATTTCTCTGGTTCTAAAATTCTAACCTAAGATTAGTGCTTAATCTTCAGGGAAGAGAGCAGAAACCTATCATATTTATCTGGGGGATTTTGCTCAGTGCCAGTTATCTATACCCCAGCAGATTTTGACATACTCTATCTCCCTCTTCACCACACTAATAACACATACTAAAAACAGGCAGAGAAAATAAGATTCTAGGGATCAGAAATGATCTTTCATTTCATATCAATTACTGCATAAGAAATTATCCTCAACTTTAATGGCTTAAAGCAACAACCATATCAGAGTATCTCATGAATTTGTCAAGTGATAAAATAGATAGTTCTTCTACTCTATGAAGCACTGAGGTCATTCAATAGTACTCTGTGAGCCACCAGGCTGGTTTGGGCATCTAAATAGTTTTACTCAAATGCCTGGTGCCTTAGCTCCTTGTAAGGTGGGGCTCAATTGGGAATCTCTAACTCTTGGGGCTTAGTCTTAGCATGGCTAAAGGCTTCTCATAATCTTAGGGCTTCTCCAGGTCCCTCCAACAAGACATCAGACTTCTTTCATGGTGGCTGAGAACTTCAAGATAGTCTATCTTAAGGGACAAGGAAAATAATGTTTTGGTTTTTTAAGACTTGGACCTATAAACTGACATAGAATCAACTTCATTGTGTTCTACCAGTCACAGCAGTCACAGGGTCCACCCAAATTGGAGGGAAGGAAACATAAAATCCAATGTCAAAATGGAAGAATTTCAAAGAAATTGCAGCAACCCTGAGTCAGTGACACAGCCTATCAATGGATTCATCCAACGTAGGGAAACATTTAATTGCACCGCATTCACAGAGTTTTAATCCTAGCTCTACTCTCTGGTTCAGTGATTTGAGGCAAGTTATTCTCTGAACCGAGCTTGAGATTCTGGATCTGTAATATGAGGTTAGTGATAATACTGCATACATCATAGGATAATTGTGAGAATTAAATAAGATAATTTGTGAAGTGAAAAGTGCATAGTATCTGGCATATGGATGATAGCCACAACGTGATCATTAGGTTTAAGAAATTCTGCTCAATATTTCAGGATGCTACAAAGATGTTTCAGATCAGGGGTCTATGAGCAAAATTTTTATATTCAATGAAGATGAGTGCTCTAGAGTTGAGAGGAATAAAAAATTACTTTCTGACTCAGATGCCCAGAGAAATCTTCATGAAGCAAAACCCTGAAGGCTGGTGAGGGTTTGCCAAAGGGAGATGGAGGAGATGAACACATCTGTACCCTCCTTTTGAAGGAGAAACGTATTGATTCCCACAATAGTAAGGGGAAATGGCTAAGACTGGTTCACAAATGTATTTCTTCTTCTATTAATGAAAAACAAATAGAACTTTTCTATGTGCCATTTGGATCCATCTGGGTGACTCCCAGTTTCACTCACCTTCTCCCTCATCCACATCCCTGGAACACTCATTCCATAGTCTATTCAACAACCTATCCTTTGTAAAGATTTCTCTGATTCTCTCAGGCTGAATTAGCCCCTTCATCCCAGAGTCCCATAGCACTTTCTGTGATTTTTCATTCATGGATATGTGTACATATCACACGGTACTGTAATTCTTTGTCTAGGTACAGTACTTATGTGTATCTCTCTACTCTTCACCACCCCATCAATGCTTTGAGGACAGGAATGGTATAATAAATGCACAAAGAAGCACTAAGCACATGCACCTAGTTTGATAATAAAAATGCACCAAAAGGGAGCAAGAGAGATGAACATGCCCTATGTCCTTGCTGTTCAAGTACCGTCCTCAGACAAGAAGACTCAGCATCACCTGGGTACTTGTTACATATGCAGAGTCTGAGGACCCACCCAACATCTATTGAGTCAGAACCTGCATTTCAGTAAGATGCACAGGATAACACTGTGTACATTTATATTGGAAAAGCACTGCTCAGGCATAAGCTGCAGAGACGCTCTTCATTAAAATGTACCTCATCTTTCCTGATACAAAGTAACTGAAGACATTTTTCAAACACAGTTCCCCATTTTTGAAGTCAAATAATTAATCTAGTATAGTTTGGTTGAAATTCAGAGTTTTTCTTTTTGACATTTATACATACTTCTTTTTTCACTCATGGACAAATCTCTGATTTTTCCCTTTGTTCTGGGGTTGACACTAATATTATTCTCAATACTTGTGATACTTGACACATTATTCAGAGAATGGAAAAGGAAGAGAAAATTCTGCTTTAAGAAAGCATACCTTCTTTTTGGCATTTCATCTTGTTTATTTGAAACTTCTCTCCTGATTTGTTGTTCACATACCCTGTATTACCTGGAGAAAGTGATAATGGATGGAATGGAGAATGGATTGATCAGGAGAAATGAATCTCTGTGGGGAAAAATATCACCATTCTCTTAAAATGTAAAGGAAGAAAAAAATATGTCCTTTAATCTGACTCTGGTCTACAGCAAAAGGTATGGTAGGAGCAATAAATGAGAGTCAAAGACCCCTCCATCTGAGAATCAGATGGTATTGCTCAAAGATTGGGATTCAGAAGAGTGTCCTGGCTCGGAGTAACAATCTGCCACCTTGAGAATGCTCCCCAGTGTCCTTGCTGGTGGTCTTTAAGAAGACAAGTCTTATTCAAAGCTGAACATGAACAACAGTAATGTGATTTCCTTTTATTTACTGCTATAATTACTATGTAGCAGATATTATCCTAAATGTTTTACCTACATTAGCTCACTTCACCTTCACAACAACTGTGAAAGGCTGGAATAATTATCCCCATTTTATAGAGAAGGAGATTGAAATTCACATTGACTAAGTAGTTTTTCTCCAGGTTTTGTGAAAGAAATATAGTTTTCAATCATCAAAGTTTACTTACATTTGATTCCTATGTCTAAAATAAATTGATGACACTAATGTTCTAGAAGATGCAATAATGGGCACCAGAAAAACCTTAATGGGGTGTTGTCAAGAGACACATCAGGAACTACAATGTCCGGTGGATGAGAACTGATCTATAACAAAGTCAGGTGCTAACACCAATTTCTGATGGACCACAAGATATCAATCTCTACAAGTGTTTCAATTTGTAACCAATGGCCTCCATAGTGCTTAGCGGGGAGCAGGCCAATCAGAAGGCTTCACAGAAAAACATTCCAGGACCTCACAAGTCTCGGCCAGCAGATTCTCCTATAAATGATCTAAGTGAAAATCAGATCCCTCTTCTGAGAGCAACCCCTCAAGCAATAGATTATGTGTCCTAAGTGAGTAGGTCCACAAACCCTCTTTAGATCACCACTATGAAAGCAGAGCTCTTGCTTTTATTTTGGCTTCCAGGTGAAGGTAATCAGGGAATATATGGAATGTGACAAACCAAACTCTTGTCAGTCACTCCATGGGTGGTAGGTAGAGAGAAAAGAGGCTTTGAATCCCACTCAGAGAACCCTTAACACCTCTGAACAGATACCATTGAAATGTCCAATACATCAGGATCCTAGTTCAAAATGGATGCCATTTTATCACTATTACACAACCCAATTATAGTGTCACTTTTATCACTACAAGATGACAGAGTCATCTTTCATGACATTCTAACATAACAGTCATACTGTCAAGTTATTTCCTCACCTTTGCAAAATTCTTCCTTTCCTTCCCTCTGGTTAACAGTCTTTGCTTTGTTTGCCTGTTTGATAAGTGCTACTATATGAATTCTCATGTATGGGGTCAAGGGATTTTTGTTGGTGTGACATAAAGCATTATGGACAACACAGCTACATCACATACTCCAAGCTGAATGTCTGTCTTCAACTTCATTCCATGTTGGGATTTTGCTGTGAAGCACAGAAGCAAAATCAAAAAGTAACTTGAGAAATAAACAAGTTAATTTTTGTTCTGAGAATTAAAAAGTAGTGAAATCCACTTTACAAGGAAAACCAGAAGGGGCTAGAAAGAGCAAATGGAGGGAGTAGTGTGGCAGGGTACCAGAGGGTGCACGCTCTCCCATCAGATAGGGGCAAGCCTGAATCCTGACTCCATCATTTGATGGCTGTGTGACTTGGAGCAAATCAGTCTTCAAGTCCCAATTTCTTATTTGTCAGAGAGGCATACCTTACCTACCTTAAAGGGAGTTTGCAGAGAGTAAAGAAAACAGGAAGGAAACAGAATAACAACGATAGAGTCTGTATCTAGGCACTGAAAATTATAAACTGAATTTGTAAAAAGTATTAAATCCCCTTCTCAGGTGGGGTTCTCTGGAAGCAGACTCTGGAATGAAGGCTTTCTTGAAGAAGGTTTATGAAGGAATACATTTAGAGTCAACGCATATATGGAAGTGAGCTTATGCGAGGGAGTAAGTTCAACACAGGGCTGTGCTGGTCCCATGGAAATCTTTGGAGCTTCTTAGATAGTACATCAGAGTTGTTTAAGCTGAAGCAAGGGAACTCAATTTGTTATCCATCATCCCCATTACTGGAGTCCTTGGAGAGAATTGTAACCTTGAGCAGGGAAGTTCCCTTCAGCAGAGTACAATTCTACAAAGGAACATAGATGTCAACCTCAGCAGTTAACACTCCTGGCAAGTGGAGGAATAAGTCTTTGTCCTGAAGCAGGAGTCTGTACAGGATACTCTATTGTCCACTTTGTCCCAAAGACCAGATTCTTCTTCCAGGCCTTTGGAAGACACCACCCATGTCTAAATCCAATGAGACAGCAACAGCAGTGTTTGCCTTTGCACTTCTGAACAAAACCTCAGGGCTAGCCTCTGCCCTATAACCCATCATGATGCAGAATATCAGCTTTGTACATGCTAAAGTGAAAGCACTGGGTGGATAGGAATTGGATCATTTTGTCATTAATAGATGCACAGTGCCTACCACAGCCCTGCACATAACAGGGGTTTGATAATTATTGAAAAAGTGAATGACTGGATATACACAATGGGCTGAATTTACCCTTAAGACAGATGCAGAAGAAGCCTCTACAAAGGAATCAAAGAGGTCTTTCTTCACCAAAACACCAGATTGGTTCTTAGAAGTTGCTCAAGTTGCTTCAGAGTTTATTAAATGTGTTTTAAACAAACAAAAAAGCACTAAAAGCATTATAATAAAGAATAATGAAGAATCTCAGGGAAAATGTAATTTTGGAATTTAGTTCGTTAGGTCCCATAATGAGTATAGCAGCAAAGATGCTTTTTACAAGAGTCTTTAAAACTCTACAAGATTGGAAGGGGGAAAAATGTCAGAAATCCATTTCCCCAGATGGCAGCTACCAATTTTCTAGCAATCAGAAAGGAGATACAGAATTAGCTTTGTAATATCTGTTATTAAACAATGTCAGCCTAATATTACTAAGAAGACGTATACAAGGCACAAGGGACAGCTCATTATTCAATGTATTTCATGGATACATTGGCCTGGCTAATGCTTTTCACATTAGACCACAGGTTGAGAGGAAACCTGCCTAGAGCTTGAGAGCAAATAAATATTTTATGTAGCTGAAAATTACATGTAACCTTCCCAGTGAAATACCATTCCTCACATTTCAAATTTAACATAATTTACATGATGAAAAACACATTTACGAGAGCCAGCTAGCACCTTCATGCTTTTGATTTTGGGTAATTATTTTTACGCTGAAAGATTTTTACCGTCTTCCTATTACTTTTGCCCATAAGCATACCAAGTTATTCTTTTCTTTTCTCTCTCTCATTAAAAAACATTAATAGAGGGGCGCCTGGGTGGCTCAGTCAGTTAAGCGTCCGACTTTCGCTTAGGTCGTGATCTCGCGGTTCGTGGGTTCGAGCCCCGCGTCGGGCTCTGTGCTGACTGCCAGCTCAGAGCCTGGAGCCTGTTTCAGTCTGTGACTCCCTCTCTCTCTGACCCTCCCCTGCTCACACTGTCTCTCTCTCTCCTAGAAATAAATAAAAATATTTAAAAAAAAAACATTAATAGAAATTTCTCTAAAATCTATTTTTCAGAGGCAACTGATCACCCAAAGTTGATCAGGAAAGGGACTGTTCTGTTCCTGCAGCCTGGAAGGCATACTCCAATCTGACAGAGCCTGGCTCAGTGACAGGCAGGCAGAATCACACGGATGTCTGAGTTCTATTTAAATCACCTTCCAGTGTGTTCACCGGGAGCTTTAACCAAGACCACTGCTACCGTTCCAACTGGGCTCCCTGCCTTCTCTCTTGGCCCTCTTTAATTCACTTGCTACCCAATAGCCAGACTGAGGTTATTACGTATAAATCAGATCTTGTCACTTCTCTGCTTTAACTGTTTCAGTGGCTTCCCTTGACTCTTAAAATGAAACCAAAGCTCATGGCATGTCCTAGTGGTACTCATGTTCTGGCTCTAACTCCTCAACCAGGATTACCTTATGAGAGTTTTGAAAGCTAGTTAAGTTGGTATTTGCTACATTGTCATGGTCCAAGAGATTTGTCCTACAAAGTTACTGGTTGGTCCCTAAGCACTCTGTCTCCCATTTCCTATGAGCCACTCTTCTCTCTCTCATATGCTCCTTCTCTATATCTTAAATAAACTTATTTGCTTGTTTTTTTGTTTCTAAACTTCCCTTTGCTGCTGAAATAGAAATGGACACTATGGACTTAGAGCTGAGACTTTGGGGAAAAGTATAATTTTTCCCCTGATGATCCTTGCATTTGATCCTTTTATAGCTCTTAATTTAACATCAAAGATTGATGGCCTATGCCAACATTTGAAACCAGCCTAGCCTGTTAGAGGCACATAGTAGGAAGCAGAAGAAAAACCTTTATGTTCTTAAGCAATGAACTTGGTGTATAGAGAACAGTTCATTTGCACAAGTCCCACAAGTTTTCTTACTCTTAAGTTGGTCACCTGTAAGTGTCTGTTTCGCTGCTGAGGCCCAGACATGTTTTGGTGTTTGGTGAGTAGGTAGGACCAGTCCACATTTTACCTCCCATCTAAGTCCTGTGGTAACCAACAGAGCAATAAATTTAGAAACGCTCCACAGTTACCATGGTTACATTAAGGCACTTGAACATAAGACTATTGATGCTAACTGTTTGAGTTCCACAGAGATTCAGGAAGGAGATGACCCCGGCCAAAACCAGCAGACGTAGGCAATGAAACAACAGGAACTCGAGCAGCCACCCTAGAGCCTGTGTTAAAAAAAAAATGCAATAAGCAAAGATGAAACCAATGATCAAGAACCTCTCAAACCCTTCCGGAAGCCTCCTCTCTTCCTTATTGATTTATTCAACAAATATTCAAGAATATGGTCAAATTTAGTGATCAATTTAGCTACAGCACACAAGGTGCTCTAGTTCTGTTGTGTAGAAATATTTATAATTATTGATGACATGTAAAATGTTGTGAGTTATTAATTAATATATGAGAACCTGAACTTTTCTCCTTCTTACTCTTTTGAGAACAAGTCATGTCAATCAACCAAAATTTTCAATGCTAGCATAATGAGAGAAACTTCTCCATTTTTATCAGATTTATTGGATGGCACCCTGATAGCTATATCTCACACTGATATGCAATCTATAATAACGTAAAGGAATTGAATTTATAGTTGGGTGATTAAGCCTAGCTAGGAAATAAGAATTGACAGAGATCATGATTTCAGTAGTTTTGGAAATACATGTTGGAGGAACCTATCACCTGAGGGAAGCTATTTCTCAAATCTGTCTCCTTTGTGGTTTCAGAAGAATAAAAATTTTGAAGTTTAAAAAACCTATAACTTCTCATAAATACATATGCAGTGTCATCAAAATGAACAATATGAAGGGCTGAGCAAAGAAGTGGGGAAAAGTTCTTACACACTTTGCCTGCAGAAGTGAGAAATAGATAGGACTTTTATTTAGAGAAGAGAAATCCCAAAATCATCACCCTTATAGTTAAGTTAGTGGTTATTATAGTCTGACTTTGAAATATTTCATTTTAAGTGAATGGTGAAAGCCACTCAGCAAAACCTCAGAAGCAGGAGAGTTTTAGAATCATAGCCTTCAGCTCTGGGATTCATGCCAGCTCCCTCTCCCTGCAGCATGTAATCCTTTCTTGGATTCACAATAGTGTGCCTACTAAAAATGGTACCTGGGGAAGTTCTGATGTACTTTTGGGAAAAACACCAAAGAAATTATCAAGGCCCATTGATCCTATTCACTACAGTTAGAGCACTCTTAGAAGTAGACTTTTGATTATAGTACTGTTTTGCCTTTCTCAATACTTGCTAAATTTGAAGACTTAGGCAACCTATTTAAACTGTCCTCATTTTCCATGTCTATCAAATTGGTTTGATACATCCTTGGTAACTACTTTTGAATTAAATGAGTAAATAAGATAAAACACTCAAGGCAGAGCCACCTGGCCTAAAGAGAAATTTTAGTGGTAAATATCACACTAACATAACCACCACCATCATCATCACCACCTTAACATCACCATCATTACCGTCATTACCATTGTAATGATCAATCATCAAAAATAAATTCTGAGCTATTCAGTTGATTCCATGGTGAAAGAAATCTTACTGCCTTGAAAAAGTAACACTAACTCTATTTCCTGGATATTTTCTATGTTATATGCTTCATGTTCTGAGTAAATAAAATGATATCTACAACTTTAATCACATATGTTTGGAGCAGGGCTTGGTCATGAGCTGAGAGCACACATACTGCGGCAAGATACAAAGATGGAAAACTACCTCTGAGATGACACGTATGAAGTTCTTCTCAACAGGAGTACTCCAAATTAGATGGTATCAAGTACACAAATCAAAACCTCCCTTTTTCGGGACACCTGCATGGCTCAGTCAGTCAAGCGTCCAACTTTGGCTTAGGACATGATTTCATGGTTCAGGAGTTTAAGTGCATCAGGCTCTGTGCTGAGAGCTCAGAGCCTGGAGCCTGCTTCAGATTCTGTCTCCTTTTCTTTCTGCCTCTCCCCTGCTCTCTCTCTCTCTCTCTCTCTCAAAAAATAAACATTAAAAATATTAAAATAAATAAGTAAATAATCTCCTTTTTTAGAATGTGAATACAGAGAAGTTAGCAATGAGCAGTATGGTCATTAAGCTTGAGTATAACCCAAATGAACCTGTGAGATTGCTATGGTTCTATGTGAGGACCTGGAAATCCCAGTCTTAGGGCTCATAGCCAATGTTTTAGAAGGAAAACATCACCTGCTGTTCTATGGTGTGTATGTGTGTGTGTGTGTGTGTGTGTGTGTGTGTGTGTGTGCACGCGCGCCTGTCTATCTATCTATCTATCTAGAATACCTCCCATTAGTGAGGCACAATTATATATATATATATATATATATATCTTCATTTAGAAGCCTAAGTGGTATTGTATGTCATTCACATGTGTATGTCTCTTATTTCCTGTTTTGACACACAACTTCAGCATTTCCTAATGTGTGTATTTCAATGAGAAGCCTTGATTTTTTTTGTCTCTTTCCTTATATTTTCATTTTTCTGTACACATCCTTTTTCTTCCATTACTATGGCTCTCTAGGATCAATCCTAATGAAGAGTATCATTACAGCGAGAAAAATTAGTTCAAAAATGATTACTTTTTGTAGAATTTTTGGAAACATTTTCTCTCCTAATCTTTGTAATTCTTTTGGGATTGTCAGTAATATGATCCCTATTTTTCTAGCTTCTGGGGTAACTGACCAAGCCTGTCCAATAAGAATGCCACATGCCCCATACAAATTAAACAGTGATTGGTCTGTGGTTGGGCACGTATTAATTTTCTAAGGCTGTGAAAACAAAATACAATGGATTGGGTGGTTTAAACAACATAAATTTATTGTCTCACAGTTTTGTAGGCTGGAAGTCCAAGACCAAGATGTAAGCAGGTTTTGTTTCTTCAAAGGTCTCTTGGCTGCAGATGGCTACTTTCTGACTATGCCCTTATATAGTCTTCCCTCTGCATGTGCATCTCTGGTATCTCCTTGTGTATCCAAATTTACTCTTCTTATAAGAACATCATTCAGATTGGTTTAGCCCATGTGATGGTTAATTATATGTGTCAGTTTGGCTGGGTTGCAGTGCCCAGGTATTTGGTCAAACATTACCCTGAACTTTACTATGAGGATATTATGAATGAGATTTACATTTAAATCTACAACTTTGAGTAATGAAGATTGACCCTCCAACATGTTGGTGGGCCTCATCCAATCAGTTGAAAGCCTACAAAGAACAAAAGGCTGACTTTGCCCAAGTAAGAGGAAATTCAGCCGGCAGACTACCTTTAGATTTCACCTGTAACAGTGGCATATCCTGGTTTGCCAGCATTCTGACTTTGAACCCAAACTACTACTCTTTCCTGAGTTGCAAGCCTGCCAGTCTTCCCCAATAGATTTTGAGCTCCCCAAGAATTCATAATCACATGAGCTGACTTCTTAAAATAAGTCTTTCTGCATATAGAACCCAAACAAAAACCCATACATATGACCTCGTTTCATCTTAATTACCTCCTTAACAAACTGTTACTCTGAAGCACTGAGGGTTAGGGCTTCAACATATGAATTCTGAAGGGAAATAATTCAGCCCATAAAATGAAGGCCAATCATAATCCCTTGTGGGCATTGATATGGATACCAAGGGAGAAATATTTGAACTCTTACACTGGAATGATGAGTTTTAAAGACCTTGTAAACTCAGGCTGGCTTGATGCCATCTTGCTGCCTGATAGCATACTGAGAAGGAAATCAGCTCAAAGGAAATGAAGCCAGGATACAGATAGAGAAATCCCTGTACAACATCATATGAAAAAATAGAATCTAGCTATATCTAAGGTCAAATATTGGACTTTCAAATATGAAAGCTAAAGCTATAAATGATCTTTCTTTGATGCTTCTAAATCTAATCAATCATATGTAAGAAGTATTTCAATTATACCACTAAAATACTTCTTGACTATTATTATCTCCATTTCATCTCAGGTTAGCTCCTCTTGGTCTAGTCTCTCAGTGCCTCTTGACTAGACTATTGTAATAGCCACTTGTTTCTAGTCCCTCTCTGTCCCCAAGACCTATCTTCCATACCCAACTTCTGATAACATGTCCCATTCTCATTTGGGAATCTGTCCCTTCCCCTACTCTTTCACTTTATGTGGCTCAATGGTATAAACTCTATTTCAGCAACCTGAGAGCCATATAATGTACTTAGTCAATTAAAGTCTCATGTTACCATGACAACAGTAACTGACACAGGAATGAGCATGTGACCCAGTCAAACCAATCAGAGATGATAATATTTAATTCTAGGACTTTATCAGCACTATTAATGGAGTAGATACACATTTCAGTCTGCAAATAAACCAGATAACATTTAGACCAGGAATGACTAGCAGCCAAATGTGACCAAGAGGAAAATCCTGACCAACAATGGAGTTAACACAAAAATGATGTTAATAGTATTAACACTGAGCAACCTTGTAGGAAAGAAACCAGACCCTGAAGATGTCTTTTAAGCCCTTGTAACCAGCTATGCTTGGCCCTACTGCCAAAAAATGTGATTCAGTAGGTTTGTGAAGGACCTCTAAAGCTTAACTTTTAAAAGTATTTAGAAATGTCTATAAGTCCTTATGCAAAGTTTCCTTTGAAAAACCATGACATAGGCTCTTTTCCTCTGACTTCACTACTAACGTAAATTTCTGACAAACTCAGTTTTTTGGCCCGCCCTAAAAGCTGAGCAACCCCATACTGGTTCCTCTAGCCCAGTGAATCTGACTCTGTGGCCTGTTGAGATGATATTTCTTCCATCCTTTATATTACCTTTGTTTTCTTTCCATGCTAGATAATTTCTATATTATTTTTGAATGTATCCATTCAAGATGGATTCTGCAAAATATGTATGACATGCATACCAGTTTGAATCTCTTTTTCCTCAATAGTTTTATTTTAATACTAAATTTATTATGATAATACATTTAAATAAAGTTGGTGCTGATGATTTGGGTTATTTCTTTAATGATTCTAATAGCAAAGCATATATTTGAAGTCAGAAATGCTCTCTTGAATTGGTCTCCAGATTACCCTGTACTTACATGTTTGTCTTGTATATTTTAAAACAGCCTTTGACCAAAGGTATGCAACCTGATACAACATTGTTAATTTCAGAAAAAATAGGTAAGGTGTAAATGTCACTAAGAAATAAAGGAAAATGCAGCTAAAAGGTGTGTATTGGAGTAGCAGGTATAGACTTGAGGTTGAAACTGACAAGAGAGACTATGTGACAGATGGAACATTCTCAAAACCTAGTGAGAGCTCTCACATAAAGGATAAAGTGAGGGAAGTAGAAAAAAAGAGAGTGAAGTGAGCAAGCAGCAGAGCTACTTGGGAGCAAAATCTGTATCCCACAGAACTTTGGGGCTTCTAACATTGAGAAACCTAGGTTCAAAATTTTGAGTTTACTCATCTCCTGTTCAAAATTTTATTCCTTTACCTCTCACACCAAATTACAAAATAAATTTGGAATGAAGAAGTAACTTGCAGCCAGGGCAGTATCTCCCTTCCATAATTAGTCAATTTATTAACATTTCTTTTCATGAATCCTTTTATTTCTAGGACTCATCTTTTTCCCGAAGACCAGTCTCCAAAAACTCAAGACGGTAGTTTTATCACACTGTATGCAAGACATTTATTCAGCTTGTGGTGAGTGAAGGTTTCTAGTTTGAGCTAACCCAATTCTCAGGCTTTGCTGCTCTGTACACCACTCGGCCATGAAAAATATTCCAAATTATAATGAATTCAGATCAAGAAGAAATCATATTGTAGAAACTGAAATGATGCACACAATGGTAGAGGATTGAATTTTATTGGAACTTTTATTCCTTCTGAATGCCCTGAGTGTATACAGCAAAAGTATGTATTTTTTTCCTATCCATGTGAAGAGTTGTGTACACATCAATATCAGTCCTAGTACCAATAATGTAATGTAAAAAAATATATTTTTGTTGAATGAATGAAATGAGAATAACTGGGAGGTTAAATCTACACATGTAACAATCTCTAAAGTTTCTTCATTATCTGTGTTCAATTATTATATCATATTGCCTTTCATCAAAGTTGGCTCATTTATGGGGTGCCCAAGTGGCTTAGTCGGTTAGGCATCCACCTTTAGCTCAGGTCATGATCTCGGCGTTTGAATCATGCAACAGGCTCTGTGATGACAGCTCAGAGCCTGGAGCCTGCTTCAGATTCTGTTTCTGCCTCCCACCCTCCAATAAATAAATAAATATTAAAAAAAATTTTTTTAAGTTGGCTTATTTGTGGAGTCAAGTTTAGAATGGGATGGAAGTATAGTTGTCTTAGTTCAGACCCACTCAGGAAGCAGGCAGGAAGATGGGATTTGCAAGCAGACTCTGTGGCACAATTAGATCACAGAGTTTGTCTCATCTCAAGGGGACTGGGCTTTCATATTCTCTCATGAGTGGCCCCACACGTCTCCAACTGGAATAAAACTCCAAGCATCTTTGACTTCTGGTTTCTTTAATCAAAGTAGTTCCAGAAGCCCAGTGATAGGTCTCTAAACAGTTAGTATGTGCAAACCCTTAGGAGAAGCTCACAGAAATTCAGGACTTACAGAACTTACTTACTTCTACAGAAGTAGAGGAAACCTTGGGGACATAAACAATATTTTCTATAATATTTAAAACAAATGAGAAAAGACAAAAGCACCTACTCTTTTATTAAACAGAACAGAGTTTAAGTCTTACCTGAGCACTTAATTGCCTGCATCACATTAGGCAAGTAACTGCATCGCCTTGATCTTTAGTTTCATCATATGTAAAATGCATATGATGTTTGTAAGACTAAATTAGAAAATATATATGAAGCAATGTAAAACTGTGCCTTCTCTATGGTAAGCACTCAATAAATGTTAATTCTCATCAACATCCTCTTCCTCATTTTCACCATTGCTAGTGACAGAACATTCTTTGGTAAATCTCAATACTTTGACATTTCCCTAATGCCTAAATTCCAGGCTGTCTTGTTTTTTTCTGGTCCTAGAATATCTCATTCTCCAACTCAGTTTTTCAACCTTAAGAAGTATTTTAGCTCTCTTCCTCATCATCATCCTTCTCTTCCACATCTGTCTAATCCTCATGTCTGCGTCAATGCCTGTGCTACTCTTGACCTTGATTTTGGAGCCAGCCAATTCATTCTTTAGCCAATACTGGGCTGGTCCAGAGAGGGGCTTGGATCCAAGTCACATTCTGAAATCCACATTCTGAAATTAATGGAATTATTGCCAGCAAGTTAGAAGACTTGACAGAAAGTGAATGTGACAAACTTCTGGCAAGGACAATGCTGAGATGAGCAAGCTTTCTTAAAATGCAGAGGAGAGAAACTGCAACACAAAAGTATTGAGGCTCAGCACTGCTGAGGGTCTTGGAAAGTCTCACAACATTTAAGGCATCATTTCAAGTGTCTTAGCTGGTAAATTAATTTCTGATGCAAATAAGGAAGGATTATAAGAGCAGTGTGTTTTCCAGGGAACTTTTTCCTGGGAACTTCCAGTGCTTAGCAAACTGGAAGTTGGGACAGCTTCAACTTTTAAGGCTTCTGTGGAACTTGTCAAGCTTGTCAATGGTTCAAACCCACATTTTTATTGTTTGGAATGTTAAGTATATTCCCATGCCACACCTTAAATGCTTCCTTGGATTTTCTGGTCCTTGACCCTAATCATGGAAGGACCTGACCTTTAATTATGAATACCATGCCCTTAATTACGGAAGTACTTGATAAATACAATAGATTCTCAGAAGTTGGCCGCAGCACTCAAGAAAAGAACTCTAGCAAGGCACCAGGGTGGCTTAGCAGGGAAAACATTGTCCTTCAACATTTGTTACTGTTTTGGCCAAGACACCTAATGACACAGTAATATGATGATAATGGAAATGAAAACCAAATTACTCACATTCTTAGAGAGATTATGTTTCATATTAAAACATATAATTTAGTTTGGTCTATTTTTTGTCCATTCAGTTGATCTACAACAGAATCAACAGTTAGCTCACAATGCCAGTTTAACAGGGACTAGATATTCTTTGTTAAGAGATGATTCTTGGAGGCACACCAATTGGATATGTACTGGATTTTATGTGACATCTTATTGCTATTTCTTTGCTCATCTAAGATTCCAAGTTGGCAAAGGAGATGTCAGGAAATAATCACAGTTGCACCAAATTATCTTAAGTCCTGAAAGTGATAGCACTGTAGCTTGAAGCCAATCTTGAATGCACATACAAGTACATATGGCCCCAATCTGTAAATATTGTAGAGAATTAAATGAATAATGTATTGGAACATAAACTATCCAACACTCTGTGGATTACTCTTGGCTTTATGAAAAGTCAGAGTGGGAAGCATCCATCATTTCATAAAATTCATCTCTGCATCTCTCCTCACAAGATGAGGAAACAACATAGCTTCATGACAGGAACTATTGTGACCTAGTCTCTTGCTCCCTCACTGACTAGCTGCAAAGAGGTAAAGGATTTGAATATTTAAATTCATGATAATAGCATTTTGTTGTTCTTATGTAAAAATATGGGAAGCAAAATTAAAGGAAAAAAACTATCATGCCAAATATTTTCCAAGACCCAATGAATCAAGGAACCAAATTGTCTTAGTTTTTTACAACTATTATCCCTCACATACTGTGCTTAGTGTTGAGGAATAAGAATATCTGTTTTCAAAGTTAAGAGTCTAGTAAAGAAGGCAAGACTATAATATATGCAAAATAGACTGAAAGAACATAAGACATGCTGAAGTTGTCAAAAAATATCTTGGATGGAGGAAGATACGTGAAAAAATGCTCATAAATCAGATCAGTAAAACAATTTTTTGAAGCAATGTCAAACAAAAGATAATTACATTCCTGATGAGAAAAAAAATGATTAAGCTGGCCCCAAGGTAAAGGCAAGCCCAACATTCAACTACCAATTTCTAAATTTAATTTTCATTCTAAAGGGTCCTCTGGAAAATGAGGGATACATACAACAATTGCTACATAGTAGTGACGCTCCTGTTCTGCTCTTTGTGTAGGTATATCAATAATGAGAAAGATCCTGAGGATAAATGTTTTCCCCTGTCCCTCCACCTATTCGATATACCCTCATCCATCAGGGCACAACTGAAGAACTGCTTTCTCCATGAAGTCTCCTCAAATGGCTCAATCATTTGTTCATTCATGTTTCAAATGACAATCTTATTTCTTCCAAATGGATTGCATTATATTTTTTAAAAATAGAGTCTTTGCAAGGCAAAATAATGTTATATAATTATCAAACTGCATTATTTCCCTAATGGAAAAAAAAATGAAAGACTAAATTTTCTTGCCTCTAGGTGAGGTAATTTGATCAGTTTTATCACATAGAATATTAGAGAAAGTGATACCCACTATTGCCAAGGCTGACCCCTAAAAATCCACCCATTGAGAATTTTCCTGTATGCCCCTTTTCCATGGAGAACCAATGTTAAGGATAGCCATCCCCAAAGATGGAAGGAACATGGATCTTTGAGTCAGTGCTTAGAGAAGACCTACTTAGGAGTACTGCCTGATGGCAACAGTCTCAGAAATATGACTAAGAAATAAAATGTTATTATAGTAAGCCATTGAGATTCTATGATCATTTATATTTATAACTTTATTTTATATATTTAATATGTTGTTTTTTATTTATATTTTTTAATTTTTTTAATGTTTTATTTATTTCTGAGAGAGAGACAGCATGAGCAGGGGAGGGTCAGAGGAAGAGGGAGACACAGAATCTGAAGCAGGCTCCAGGCTCTGAGCTGTCAGCACAGAGCCCGATGTGGGGCTCGAACCCACAAACTGTGAGATCATGACCTGAGCTGAAGTCGGATGCTTAACCGACTGAGCCACCCAGGCACCCCACATATTTTAACTTTTTATTGGAGTATGAGATACTTCAATATGTGTTATGTTTTAATATGAAGCAGAACATACACATATTTTGTATATGCATATTTTAAAAAAGACAAAATCAGTATACAGTTTGATGAATTGTCACAAACTAAACCCATCCATGCAGCTAGCTTCAGGATCAAGAAAAAGAAGATTGTCTGCTTCCCATCATGCCACCCTGAAATGATAGCCTGGAAGAGTTACCAGCATAATGGCTTCCAACAGCACAGATTAGTATTGCTACTTTACAGAAATGGAATCATGAGACTATAGTTGAATGGGTTGCCAGTAGAGGCCACTCCTTAGGCCAGAACACAAGTCTCCTCACATTGGACTTGCCTCCCAGCTACGATGCCCTGAGCCTGTCATCGTCTATAATAAAGCCAGTGGTTTCATGTCAAAGAGTGCAAGGAAAAAGCGAGAGATGGCAAAGCACCAGAACTTCTAAGTGCCTGGGTCCACAATTCAAAGGCACCCCAGGGAGACAAGAGGGACAAAAATGGGTGCAGAATCACCATGGAGTGCTTTGTTGTCAAATCTCCCTGCAACATACCAGTGAGCTAGTGTTGCCCAAATGAACAAAGAGAACTACTACTTCCCAGGAAAGGGCCCTGCTATCTCAGTAGTAATTTATTCTAATCCCAAACCCTAAATCAACTCATTAGCTCTTACTACCATACAAGAGACAAGGTGAAGGCCAGGAAGAACATAAAGTGAAAAAAACAATAAGGAAGATAAAAAACAGAACAGCACATAAAGTATGCAGATACTAGAGTCATTCTGAGCTAGGTTGAAGCATTGTCATTTATTCAATTTGTAAGCTAGTATTCTGACTCATTATTTTTTAGTATCTGCCTAATATTCCAAAGTGCAGCTGTTCTGTAATTGAGTAAGCCATTGTTCCATGGGGATAAGTAGGGGACTATAAAGGGAGTTTCACAAGGGAGTGTTTCTGAAGTTCTCCATTTATAGACACTCTGTACTCAGTTGCTTGCCACTAACTACAATGCTGTCATAAACATCCTTGTACATATACCTTTAAAAACCTGGAACTCTTATTTTTATGGGGAAGTTTCAAATAGCAGGCCTTCTGGGACAAAGGGTTTACGTAGTTTCAAGTTTTAACAGCTGTTACAAGATTGCTTTAAAAAAAACTTCTGTTGCAATCTACATGTTCATCAGTAATGTATGAGCATCCCTTTACCCAAATCCCTGCCAGCAGTGTTAGCCTTCTTGATTTCTGTTTGCTTATTACTTTTCAAACATGTACAAAATAGAGAAAATAGCATAGCAAACTCCCACACATTCATCGCCCAGTCTAATCGATTTACTACCTCTGCAGCCTTATATTTTAATTCAGTTTTTGAGGCACCATTTATATCTAGAAAAAAATATGCTTTTTAGTGTATAGTTCTATGAGACTTAATGAATGCATATCACTGTAAACCCATCCAGACAGTCATGACAGAGGGCCTTCCATCACACCATAAAATTCCTTTGTGCCCTTTTATAATCAAACATTCCCTCCACACCCTAGTCCCTGCCAAGCACTGGTATGGGTTTTCCCCCCTCTATTTTTGTTTTTCTCCAGAATGTCATAGAAATATAATCATACAGAATGTGGCCCTTTACATCTGGTTTCTGCAATTTAGCATAATGCATTTGAGAGTCATCCATATCATTACTCTATCAGTAGCATGTTCCTTTTTATAGCTGAATGGTATCCAATTGTAGGGGAATGCCAAAGTTCATTTGTCCATTCACCAGCTGGAATTTGGGGTGGTAATGAATATAGCTGCAATAAACATGAAGCCCACGTGTTTGTGTGAACATAACTTTTTTATTTTTCAGATAAAAACCCAGGAATGGAAGTGCTGGGTCATATTGGTTAATATATATTTAACTTTATAAAAAATTGCAAATCTGTTTTCCAGACTGGCTATAACATTTTTACATCCCCACCAGCAATGTATGAGAAGCCTAGATTCTCCATATCCTCACAAGTATGCGGTACTGTCATGTGATACTGTCAGCTTTCCTTTTTTTAAGTCACTGAAGTGAGTAGTATTTTTATTATGATTAAATGTGAGTTCTCTTAATAATGAATAATGCTGAGCACTTTTACTTGTGCATATTTGTGTTCTTTGCTGAAACATTCTTCAATCTTATTTTTTAAATTAGATTGAATGTTTTCATATTATAAAATTTCAAGAGGTCTTAATGTATTGTCGACACATGTGTTTTATCAGACGTGTTTTGAAAATGTTTTCTGTTTGCCGTTTCATTTACTTAACAATGTCTTTCATTTTTAAAATTTATGCAAGAAAGTTGATTTGTTGGTAAAATTCACTTAGCTTAATATGCTCTAGGCCCATCTATGTTATCTCAAAGGCACAAGTTCATCCTTTTATGACTGTGTAATATTCCATTTATATATATATATTAAATATTATACACACATACATTGTATTTTCTTTATCCATTCACCTACCATTGTACACTTAGGCTGCTTCCATAATTTGATTGTTGTAAATAATGCTGCAATAAACATCATGGTGTGTGTATCTTTTCAAGTTCGTGTTTTCATTTTCCCTGGCTAAATACTCAGGAGTGGAATTATTGGATCATACGGTACTTCTATTTTTAATTTTTTATAAACTATTTTTAATGTTTATTTATTTTTGAGACCGAAAGAGACAGTGTGAGTGGGGTAGGGCAGAGAGAGAGGGAGACACAGAATCTGAAGCAGGCTCCTGGCTCTGAGCTGTCAGCACAGAATCTGATGTGGGGCTCAAACCCACAAGCCATGAGATCATGACCTGAGCTGAAGTCGGATGCTTAACTGGCTGAGCCACCCAGGTGCCCCTTCTATTTTTAATTTTTTAAGGAAACTCCATACTGGTTTCCACAGTCACTGTACCACTTTACATTCCCAAAAACAGTGCACAAGATTTCCTTTTTCTTCACACCCTCGTCAACACTTGTTTCTTGTTCTCTTGATTTTAGCCACCTTAACACGGTAAAGTGATATATAGATTATTTTGGTTTCGATTTGCATTTCCATGGTGATGAGTGATGTTGAGCATCTTTTCGTGTATCTGCTGGCCATATGTATGTCTTCTTTGGAAAAGTGTCTATTTAGGTCTTCTGCCTATTTTTAAATCAGATTGTTTGGGTTTGTTTGTTTTTTTATTGGTGTTCAGTTGTATAGTACTTTATATATTTTGGATACTAACCCCTTCTTGGATATATCATTTGAAAATATCCTCTCCCATTCAGTAGGTTGTATTTTTGTTTTGATGAATGTTTCTTTTTCTGTGCAGAAGCTTTTTATTTTAATGTAGTCCCAATAGTTTATTTTTGCTTTTGTTTCCCTTGCCTTAGGAGACATATCTAAAAAATTGTTGCTATGGATAATGTCAGAGAAATTACTGCCTATGCCCTCTACTAGGATTTTTATGGTTTCAGGTCTTGCATTGAGGTTTTTAATCTATTTTGAATTTACTTGTGTGTATGGTGTTAGAAAGTAGTCCCTTTTCATTCTTTTTCATGAAGCTATCCAGCACCATTTATTGAAAAGACTGTCTTTTTCTCATTGCATATTCTTTCATCCTTTGTTATAGATTAATTGACCATATAATTATGGATTTATTTCTGGGGTCTGTATTCTATTCCATTGATCTATATGTCTATTTTTGTGTAAGTACCATACTTTCTTATTTTTGTTTGAAAGTTAGTTATAAATTCTAGTTCAGACTGTTGTAAAATATATGCTTTGTAAATATTTTTCTTAGTCTGTAGTTTAGTCTATTTATTTATTCCCTTAATTGTATCTTTTACAAAATTAACATTTAAAATTTTAATGTTTAAATTAAATGTTAAAAAATTTAATGATTATTAAATCCTAATGCAATGAATTTAGCAATTTTCTTTTATAAATCATGCTTTGGGTCATATATACAAATTCATCACCAAAGTCACACAGATTGTTCTCTTGTGTTTTCTTCAAAAATTTTTACAGTTTAACATCTTAAATTTAAACCAATGATCCATTTTGAGTTTATTTTTCAACGTATAAGATTTAGATCAAGATTTTTTTCTTGGTTGTTTATTGCTTATATATATGTATTTGATCAGCATCATTCATTGAAAAGGTTCTTTATTGAATTGTTTTTTGTATTCTTTTTTATTCTGGGTTGAAAATAAATTATCTGTATTCATATGGGTCTATTTCTGAATTCTATTCTTTATTTTTTTGAGCTATATGTCTCTTTTTTGCCAATACCACAATCTTGATTGATCTTGAAATTGAGTAACATTACTCTTTTTCAGAATTGTTTAACTATTCTAGCTCTTTTGCCTTTGCATATAAAATTTAGAATCAAGTCATCTATATCCACCCCAATAAAATCCTACTGAAATTGTATTGGCATAAAGTTAAATCTATAAATAATGTAGGGAATATTTAACATCTTACCTATGATAATTTGCTAATCTGTGAATATGGTCTTTTACTGAGCTCTTTTGAATACTTTTATTGTTCCATAAAAGTGGAATAAATACTTTTAGTGTTCCATAGTTTTCAACTTACAGATCCAGTGTATTTTTGTTACATTTATACATAAATATTTCATTATTTTTTAACTATTGCAAATACTATAATCTTAATTTTGATCTCCAAATAAACATTGTTAGTATAAAAATATCCAGTTGGCTTTTATAATTTGACTTTATCCTATGATTTTACTAAACTCACTTATTAACTGTAGGTTTTTAAAACATGGGTTCCTAGGGGTGCCTGAGTCCAACTCTTGATCTCAGTTCAGGTCATGATCTCACTATTTGTGAGATTAAGCACTGAATCAGGTTCTGTGCTTATAGCTTGGAGCCTGCTTAGAATTCTTTCTCTGTCTCTGTCCCTCCCCTGTGTTCTTTCTCTCTCTCTGTCTCTCAAATAAATAAACTTAAATGGGTTCCTTGTAAATTTATGTTATCAACAAATAGGGATTGTTTTATTTCTTCTCTTCCAATTTATCTGTTTTTTATTTCTTTTTCTTATGTTATTATATAGGTTAGGGCTTCCAATTCTATTTTGACTGCAATTGGAGTAATTGGAGTAGGTGTCTATCTTTCACTACATTTGAAAGTTTAAAGGAAAGAAAGGAGAGATCAAATGGGATTTGCCTGTTGTCATTGAGAAGCAAGTCTTAAAAGCACAGACACATAGTTGTGGCTACCCTCAAAGGACTGTATGATTTGTGTTACAGAATATGAAGGGAATATTGTGGGACACCCCAGGTGGCAATTATGGAGGACACTCAGGGTAAAAGGACTCCTGTTCCCACCACTGTCACACTCTGATCATGTTAACCAGAGGCAGCACATATTTTAAGCACAATCAAGAGCACTAGTGTTTCATGCCCAATGGTTAGTTGTAGACTATCTATAGAACAGAGCCCTGAATTCATCCCATGTTCAACATGAATAAGTGACACCCAAATCAGGGTGTTAGTACTACTCTGGAAGTAAATCTTATGTAATCTGTAAAGGAAATATTATAATGGTTAGCAGGAGCATTCCACTTACCAAGCTGCTTTCCTGACTCAGACCTGACTCTGAACTCCTGGAACAATCTCACGGTTACAGTCTCAGAGCTCCTTGTGGCATCTAGTCAATTCTGTGTATGAGGTGGATGGTTGGAGTGTGTTTCTATAAAGACCAGAGACCATATGGATCTTGTCAAGTCTGGGTCACCGTGCCTGAATGGCATTGCCATATTGGTTGGTCTTAAGCACCATAGAGAACTCCAAAGTTTAGGAGCCCCTGAGGCATGGGTCTGAAATCCTGGGATCCCTCTTGCCTATGGATGGTACTGCCACCATGCTTGAAAGTCCAAGCAAGACTACACACAATGTGGAAAGAATAGTTCCCACAGAAAATTTAAGAGTTCATTCCCAAGCAAAGAGAAAGGGATGCTTGACTGTCATAAACAACAAACATCAATTACAGATGAATATGCTATTATAATAATTATAGTTAATATTTGTTATTATTCCTTATTATTCCTGGAACAGCATTTCAGGCACTATTCTAGAAACTTCTTATATTTTAACTCATTTCACCTTCAAAACAACACTATGAGGAAAATAATACTATTATACATTTTTTACAACTAAAAAAACCAGAAGTACAGAGAATAAATAACATATCCAAGGTCACAGAGCAAACAAAGAGTGAAGCTAGAATTTGAACCCAGGCCACCTGGAACAAAGGTCTACACCTTTAAACTCTACTTTATGCTTTTCAAATGTGTCGTCCATGCTCAATGGAGAAGTGCACCTGACAGTTTAAAGTAGGGAGAAGAAAAGGCCTCAAGGCATTAGTTTCTTCCATTTTCTGATTTGTTTTATTATATTCTTTTATTTTATGTACTGTTGTATCCTATTTACTGAATGTGTTTCTAATAATCATTTGATAGATAAGAAGCAAATTCAGTCTCACTTTCACTGAAAGCTAGAAGATTAACCCACAACATGCACACACAGAAACATAATCATTTGTAATGATTTAACACATCAAATCAGGATTTTTATCTTCTCCAAAATTCTAAGGCATTGGTCCTACTATTGCCAAAAGATTTCTCCCTTTTATATAAAAATGAGACCTTCTTCTCGAAAGCAGCTGTGATCACTAATGCCTTGTCAGTTGAAGTCCCTCATGGAAATATTGAATAGAGTCACATAATTGGAGACTTGGCAAAGCAGAGTAGGTGTTAGATAGTGATAGTAAAATCAGATACTGCTTTTATCTCAGAGCCTGCAAACCTAGGCATTTCACACTAGAAATGATTTACCAGTCTCAGGAGGGACAAAGAAAAAGAAGCCTTAGATAGCATGTTTATAATAGCCAGCATATCAGCATTCTTGAGATGTTGCTGCAATAATCAGTCCACCTAAAGCATATGCCAAGGACATACAAAAAATAATGTCAAGAAACTTTTGTGGGACTAGGCTCTGAAACAGACAGATGTCCAATGGCAGAACTGATACAAAGAGCATCACTTATTATTTCTAGTATTCCTAACAATGAGCATCCATTGTTAAGATTGTAATCTTAATTTTATACATGCGACTCCAAATGAAAATTATATTTACGTGTGAACAGCACTGATACTTTTACCCCAATCCTAAAGTTTAATATTAATTTAAAACAACCTTTGTCCTTTAAACTGTTCATCTTTATGGACTTTTAAGTTATTAGAAAATGTGTCATTATAAGATATATTATTATATTCAGGTTATTCTATTATAATTGCCATCATAACAGAAACCAAAGAAGAATCTCTAAAAACTTTTAGTATATCTGCTTTCCAAGATAAAATATTTTAAAGAAAACCTTAGAGTTAAAATATCTTCTCAAAGTCATTTTCACATCTGTGTAAATTTCATTTGCACCCACCCACATGTTTCTTGGAGGACAGGGCCAATAAATGTTACAAAAATAAATGTTTTTAGAGAATTTCAAAGCAGATGGCAATGAAATGATGGAGGGGGAGAGTATTAGATTGAAAACTACATTTTAATAGGTTACAGAAAATTTATCTGGCACAAAAAAAAGAAGATTGCAAAGTAATCTTGACTTTAATTTCTCTAATATTGTTTCACACATAAGAAAGACTTCTCCAGGATGGATAGCAGGAAAAGAACTCATTTTTGAAGGAGAGAGCAAATAGTTTGTACTAGATATATATTCTATTGGTCTTTTGGAATATAAGGAAATCACATTCTCAGGTTGCATTTTTATCGTTTGGAGGTCTCATCTCAACAAAGTAACTCCAATGGCATAACTTATTCTCTAGAAAGAAAGACCAAAGGAAGGAAGGAGGGAAGGAAGGAGGGAAGGAAGGAAGGAATGAAGAAGGGAAGGAAGAAACAAATGAATGAACAAACAAAGGAATGAAGGAACAAGGAAAGGAAGGAAAGGAAAGGAAGGAGGGGTAGAAGAGGGGTAAAGGGAGGGGTAAGGGAAAAAGGAAGGAGGAAGGAGGGGGAGAGGAGAAGAAGAAAAAAAGGGAGGAAGAGAATGGAGGGAAGGAAGGGGGAAGGAAAGGGAAGGGAGGGAGAAGGGAGGGGGAAGGGAGGGAGGGAGGAAGGAGGAAGGAAGGGAGAAGACTCAAGGAGTTTCCAATCTTAAATCAGAAAACCAGAAGAGCAAAAATTTTACAATATTATATTTATATAAAATACCCATTAAAAGAAGCTGTGCTATAATAAAAGCAAAGGGGAGGTCAGGAAGAAAGGTGGGGCATGTAAGAGAAAAGCAGAAATCCATGATAAAAGTAGATAATAAATATTAGAAATGTCAGTTTAGAGATACTTAATGAATTCTCTGCATTGATTAATAAACGTTAAAAAAAGAGCTCATTCAGTCGCATCCATGCTGGACAGAATACACACTGCTGCCCCTTTGTTCCTTTCTCTAGAATGTTCCTCCCACAGACATCCCCATAGGGACTCCTTCATCTTCCTCAAGTCTTGTCTTAAATGCCACATCTCAATATGGCATTACTTGAACAACCCATTATAAATGTAACAGCTCCACAGACTGGCATTTCTGATCCCTATTTATTTCCCCATTTCTGGTACCTCCTAACACCAAATATAATGTACATATTTATTGTGTTCTCACCATTCATATCTGTCTCCTGTCACTGGAATATAAGCTGAAGGAGGGCAGAGGGATTTTTAGTTTTATTCTGTTTTATTTTAAATCACTGTTCTATCTGCAGCACTTAGAACAAGTACTGAAACAGATTATGCATTTAATAAATATTTCTTGAAACAATGAATGAAAATTAAAAGAATAGATACATATAAAAATTCCTTTTGGGGTGTTTCATGTTGAGAAACCAATTTTAGATTTGCATACTAAGTAAACATCATTTATAAGAATTAAGCGAAACTTCATCCCTAGAGACTTATAGGGATAAGGAAACTGGCTGTTATGAGTACTATAGACAAGCATCTGTCTATAAGAAAATGTGAACAACCAGAGAATCTTCAAGATCCTTTCACTATTCTTCTGTCCTTAGAGAATGGGTAATTGGAAAAGAAGTGGATATTGGATACTTCAATGAGCATACTTTTTGAAGAGTGTATCTTTGGGCATTAGCATAGCTATATGTAAGGAGCTGCCATTATAGACTATTCTGTTTAAATATGTCCAGCCCTTACAATGCTGCACTGTTTTCTCATATTACTTAAACTCTTTGCCTATATTGATGTCATATTCTATTTAGAAAACAAGCATAATTGGAGTTATTATTAGTATAATATAAACTTATTTACTTGTATTGAGTACAACATGACATGGTTAAAAAAACAGTCAAACAAACAAAAAACAGGATTTGGAGGCAAGCAGACTAGGGATGCAATTTCAGTTCTCCTGATTACTAAGCATCTGGTCTTAAACAAATTACTGAACTTCTTCAAGTCTTCCATTTTCCATTTTACAAAACGGAGGGAGTTGGTAATGACACTTATTTTATGTCATGGGAATTAAACAAGATAATGTATGTAAAGCACTGCCATAGCATTTGGAACAGAAAGTCCTTAAAGAATTAATGATAATAGCTACAATTAATTAAAGATTCTCTATAACCCAGGCACTTGGGTGTGAAGTGACTTCCAAGCATTATTTCCTTCCATCACAGTCCTGTAAGGTAGATACTATATAATCCCCATTTCACAGTTGAAACAAATAAGATTCACTGGGATTGACTTTCTCAGTGATTACACAGGCAAAAAGCAGCAGAGCTAAAATATCAGTCCAGAAATAGAGTCCAGAAGTAGAAAATAACATGCATCAGTACTGTGTTCCATACATTAATATGCTAACTCCCTCACCCTTAGATTTAAGAAAAACTTACACAGTCTTGCATTTTACTCCAAAAGAGATTGTATTATAGCAAGACTCCATTACATTACCTATCCCCTAACCTGCCATGATGTTTTCAACTTCCTCCTGGCTATTCTCACTAAACAATCTCTTACGGCCCTTTAGCACCTTTTCTTTATGGAGGGTGAGGGGATTCAGAGAGCTCTTTCCCACTTCAACTTTTCTTCATCATCTTTTTCCCCAAACTATCAATATTTAAAACCTTTACCCAGAACCCCTCTGGACTGGTTCATCGTTTTGCTTCCTTCTTTCTCCATTTGTTGACAATTTCCAGGCATAGAGATGTTCAAGATAAAGCCATGTTCCAAAGAGACACTTACAGATCTCTCATTTTTACCCAAGAAGATTCACTTTTGATTTCTAAATTCAGCCTCCCAGTGCTTCCCAAAACATGAACAAAATATTCTAAAATTCAATTTGGTAGTTATAGTTATGATCACAGATGTAACCTTGCTTGAATTCCAAAGAAGATTAAGAAAAAGGCCTGAGGCATTATTCAGATGAGAAGCAAAGAGCAACCAAAGAGCTGGAGATATCTACTATTGCCATTCCCCTTATCTGCATAAGACAAATATTTGAATAAAGATTGCTGGATGAAAGTACACACACATACACTGACATAAGTCCATAAAGTTGAAAACACCCAATAAGTTCTGCTGAGCAGTTAAAATGAGACACCAGATAAAAAAGAAAGCAGGGAGACTGCCCTAGTACGTGGTGTAAACACAAGTTTTTTCAAAGACCTCCATATATTCTTTGAAGCTACACAGAGCAAAGAAATTCTATGGATAAACCAGGCATAACAAAAACCAAAAAGAAGAGGGGAAAGTAAAGTAAAAGGACAGGGGTGACAGAGGGTTGCAGTCCCAAAGTGAAGAATGGTCTTAAATATACAACTCATTAAGCTCTTACTAGATGTCAGATATATTTGACATTCTCTGTTCATTATCTCAAAACAATTCCATGAGAGAGCGACCTACTTCATACGGATTAGGAAGCTAAGGTACAAACCATTACTCAGAAATTATTTCTAGTCACAGGATTCAAAACCAGATCTACACAGTTTCAAAGCCTTTTCTCTCAAGAACTCTGCTTTCCTCCTAAGAAATGTTTGTAGACCCCTATTTCTTTTGTTGGAATTATTTCACAAGGAAAAGTGAGGGTTTCCAATCCAGAAAAAGTGGCTACATTTAGCAACCTGGAAAGCGTGAATGGTCCAGTGTGTTGTTTTCAGCCAGTTTGATCTTTATAGTCACATGATGTTTAGCTACCATGATCTGTTAAAGCTTTTCTGTGCCAGAAGTGGGAATCCATTTAAATATGCAATTGAGCTTTATTTTTATTTTATTTCTGCCTGCCCCTTCAACACACTCTGCACTGAAAAGCAATAAGGCAAATATCATATTTAGTAGGCTTCTGAGTATATAAAAATGTCTGTGTTGGCAATAAAGTCTAACTACAGCCAAGCAGGAAAAGAGATACTTTTTGTTATGATTCCAAATCTCTCCCTATAATATGTTGGAGAATAATGATTGTTTAGAGCTTTTTGAAATGATTGGGGAATGTGTGAAAAAAAGATCTGTTGATTGTTTATAATTCATTTAACTGAAATTCTTCTAAAAGAGAAAGGGGATGCTAATTGGATAGGCTATTTGGTCAAAAAGGCATAAAGTATGAATTTCCTAGATAAACTGGGAATTTTGATCAGGCTGGTTATTTGTAATTTTGCCTCCAAGCAAAGGTGAAGCATTTTCAGCCACATGAAAAATGTTAGATCCCACCTGGACAAGATCATTTGCAACCCATAAAGATACCTGTTTGCTCAAAAGAAGATTAACAGTTTGCTCAAAGTTGGAGTAAAATCAATTCTGAGTGTCTGTGTATTATTTGAATAAAAACAAACAAATATCCATTGCAGCTGACTAATTCTATCAACCCTGTATATGTGACAAAATATGTAAAACTGGTTCTCTACTTGTTACCTGTTCTGAAATGCCAGGGGTTAACAAGGTTTTCTAAAATTAAAATAGTATAATCCTTTCTACTCACCATGTATGTGTGGAAGTTCTGTGCTCTCATCCTCTAAGCCAATCACTTTAATACGATTCAAATTTATTAGTCAACAAATATAGGTAATTCACTCCTTAATTCCATTTTGTTACAGCATGCACATTTCTGGAAGTAATTTATTCTCTAGTATGAAAAACATAAGCCAAAAATGATCTAAAATGGTTAATAGCCCTCAAGTTCTATAATCCTGTGTGTCTAATATAGTGTACAATCCTAAAGACAAGGGAACTTGTTTTAATGATATTATCTATCTTCTTAGCACCCATCATGGTGATTAACACATGATAAGCAATGCAAATACATTACATGGAGTAATGAATTAATGACTGAGAATGGCATTGGCAAACTGAGAGAGACGTGAACAGACACATATTTTCTGTAAAAATATGTAGCAGAAGTTCACAGACAGATTCCTCTCATCACGCTTTAACTCTCATTCTTTTCAAGTAGCTGAAAAATTTTAGGTATAAAATGCCTAAATTACAGTGCATTGCTTAAAGACTCAACCAAAAAGACCCACAAAGTCTTCTGGGACCCTGCTGGGTAGACTAATTTATTTGACGGCAATAATGGAAGTAATTTCCAATGACCACACTTAGTTCTCCTTCCTGATTTCTCTACTCCAGCACAGTGGGCCCATCTATGACAATGGCAGGGAGCCCACAAGCAGACTTTCAGCAGTATGGCATAGGTCAAAGAGAAAGGACAGGCAAGGAAAGCTGGCACAATGACTGCTAGAGGCTGCCGACCGAGGCCATGTCACTCCGTAGCATTAGCCTGAGCCCTCAAAGTCCTGAACATCTTTGCTTCCACATGTGGCCACTTACACTCAGAAACTAATAAAAACCGGGAAAGGAAAACCAGTCAAATCCAGGAAATAGGAGAAAAATAAGTAAAATCATAGAGCCATTCAGTTGGAAAAAGAAAGTGAAAAAAGAGACACAAAATATTTAGGAGTTTCCTGGTTATAGAATGGTAAAATTGGAAGGTAAAAGACTGCAAACTCCTGGTTCTACATTTGAGGATACAGGTCCAGATGGAGCAGGGATCTGTTCATTTCTTGTAGAACTGCTCTGTGCTGGCACCCTTGTATGTCCGCACATAGAGGTTGGGCCAAAGCTCAACTACAAGCTGACCGAAGACTTTGTGGAGCATCCTGTGGCCCTCCCAGTCTAGAGGAAAACAGGTAGTCTTGTGAGAACTGCCACTGAGCTATTTCGCACTTGCCTCTCACCATGAGGGAGGCTGTCATGTGGCAGTTTCTCATCTGCCTCCTTCAGTCTGGTGAGGGATGGGGCTCTCCACCTTGCCCCACCTTCATGTGGGCTAGGTGCTTAGCTACAAGCATGGAAATGGTTCCACAGCAACAGAGCGACTCAGCACTAGTGCTGTCTGTCACTTGGCACTTTTATTTCCATGTCATCCTGTTGGACAGAGACATGAAGAACTAACATTATTGCTGATCTTGCTTTTGCTGTCTGTGTAAGTAATAAGCTGTCTGCACTTATCAGGGCTCATTGTTTTCTTCTCAACTGAATCTGTTAGCCTGTTGGACACTTCTGACTTTGGATCATACACCCAAGAGATTAAGCAACTTCCTTGCCAAATTCATAAGAATCTTTAATTCTTTATCTTCCCTAGAGGGCAAGTTCCATGAAGGCACAGTGAACTCTCCATTACTTGAAACCCCTGGCAGACAGAAGGCACTCAACCAGTGTCCTTCTATTGAAAGTCAGTACAACAGAGTAGTTAAGAATTTCGAACCAGACAGAAATGGAGTAACAGCTACCATATGCTAGATGTGCTGCCTTAAGTGAGTTATTGAACATCTCTAAGCCTTCCATGAGGTATCAAGTGAAATAATGTATGTAAAGCATGTTACACTGCTCGGCATATACCTAACATAAATGTTAACCGAACATATTCCTCCTTATCTTTGTAAACCACCTCTCTGCTGCAGACCACGTTACAATTGCTAAGTGTTTTAGACACTCACATGTGAAAACACAGTCTTATTTGCCCCATTTGATGAATGACAAAAGCAAAGTTCAGGTAGGATAAGTGATCTGTCCATCACTCAAACAGTTTGGGAGAGAAAAACAGTTCATCAAGTTAGTCAAGAAGCAAATATTAACTTCTGAGATATGTTTGTCTCATATGTTTGGTACAAGATTTTATATAAAAAATAGTTTTTGTGCATGTTATAACTTGAAATTTTAAGTATCTGAGAGAGATGAAGTGAGAATATAAAAATTAAATAACACTTATATGTTAATTCTGAATTTCTCTAGAATCAAATTGAGGGTAAAGGGAGCCAAGTATTTCCAACTATTCATCTACAGAATGGTGGCTGTCTCTGGGCCTCAAATGAAGAAGAAAGTCTCTACCAGAGGGACAAAATGGTTAAAATTGGAAGCCTAGTTTAAGAAAAAAAAGAGGCAAAACCCCAAGCTTTTCCCATGCATAGATCCATTCCTAAACCATGAACTACCACAATAGAGGCACGGATGGTTTGTGCAGTTAAAAAAAAAAAAAAAGAAAGAAAGAAAAACAGAAGGCCAATGACTATATAAGAGCATAAATTAAAAAGGCAGGAAGTCAGAAGAGACCCTCCAAACAACCCATTAAAGGTGGCTCAATTTGGCAACAGAGCTGATGAACCAGCAACTCTCTGATCATGTGCTTTGCATCACTATTACTTGAGTTAATGGTCTCCTTTTCAGACTAACTACTTTCTGTGTTTGTTTAATTTTAAGATACTAGGAAAATCTCATGTGCTTCAGGAGGGAAGGAAGGAATGCAGAAATGAATGGAAAAAGACTCAAATTATAAACCATGGCCCTGACTCCTTGAAGAATACCAATCAGAATGGCACAAGGACGATCTCTTAGAAGTTCCACATTATTAAATTAACAGATCTGCCTGTTTTCCCCCACATCTTCTACCTGACGCACCTCAGGTCCCAGAAAACTTGTGATATTTCTGTTCCCAATGACCAATAAGCTAATGACAAGAAAACTAAATAATAGTCTTGTCCAATTCAGATGTTTTAAAGAATGCTTTGTTATGTAAGCGATTCCAGATGTTCAGGATATGAGTACCCACTTGAGTGATTCTTGGAAAATAATTTATTCCTGCTCAGAAATGGCAGATTTACTCATGGAAAAAGATGCCCCACTGTCTGCCTCTTTGTCTTTTTTTATTATTATAACAAATAAGCTTAATAAATCTGTCTTTGTATAAAGCAAAAATGTTAGCTACATGAAATACTTCAGATACCTGGACAAAACCTACTGAGCCAAAGTACCTCACCTGTCCTTCTCCTGTATCTAAAACATCTATGAGGCCCCTGGGTGGCTTAGTCAGTTAAGCATCCAACTCTTGATATCAGCTCAGGTCATTATCTCGTGGTTTGTGATATCAAGCCCCACATCAAGCTGGATGCTGGCAGCGTGGGATGCTCTCTTCTCTGCTCTTCACCAGCTCATGCTCTCTCTCAAAATAAATAAATACACATTAAAAAATAAAATATCTAAACCACAGATTCACTTCATTAAACTATAAGATAGAAGATTTAAAATTAATGTCTCTAAGAAGAAAAAATTTCATCACTGGGTATATATATTTGAGACAATTTTTTTTTGAGAATAAATTTTAATTTTAGGTCAGTTGTGACTTTGAGCAAGTCACTAACCTTCTATACCCATCAGTGAAATATCTTTAAAAAGCAAAATAATAATAATAATAGATTGTAAGGATCAAGTTAGAGAATGAAATAACTTAGCATACTACCAGGAACATAGCATGAACATAATTAAAATTAGTTGCCATCATTTTTATTAACATCTTGGTGGGTTAAGAGCTGAAGGGAATGTATATGAATGAAAGATACGTAACTAGTAGCCCAGACTAAAACAACAGCAATAACAACAATATTTTCAAATTTCTGTGTTTTACTCTTCTTGTCTCTCTTCAAGAAAAGTTAAGCCATTTCTATACCTAGTCACTTTGCAGGATCCTTTTAAAGCAAATATTTAAATATCTCAGTTCTTTCCACTAACTTTGAAACATAAAGTGGATTGTGATTTCAGTTCTGATATTTAAAGATCTCAGAAGTTGTCACCATCACTCTTTATAACTAGGTGAATAAACTGAAAACCAACTGCTTTTTGTGGATCCATCAGAAAATTGAGATTGAGGGGCACCTGGGAGGATCAGTTTGGTTAAGTATCTGACTCTTGGTCTCCATCATGACCTCAAGGTTTGTGAGCTCGAGCCCCATATCAGGCTCTTCCTGATAGCCCAAAGCCTGTTTGGGATTCTGTCTCTCCCTCTTTCTGTCCTATCCCTCTCTTCCATGCCCCCCCCAATATAAATAAATAAACTTTAAAAATTAAAAAAAGAAAATTAAGGTCACAAGGCAAACAGCCACACTAAAATATGGAGAATCAGAGAAATACAGTATGTGGGATCTACTTAGCCTCGAGCAGGAGTTTCTGCAGCTATAAGCTGGTAGGAACATTTATATAGTAATTTTGACAAATTCCTTTGACCTAAGCATGGATTAGGTTGAAAATTAGCAACTTCTGGTAAACTCAGTCTTAGGACAGTCTACATACTTTTACAGGCTTTTCTACCAGGAACATCACAGAGTTATCACAGTGAGGATCCAAGAATGATTCCTTCTTGGCTATGGGCAGGAAAGAGAGAAGAGTAACCATTATGGAATACATGTGAAGTCTCCATAAGAAAAACATACTCTCCAGGAAGAAAGATTTTTCCTCAGTGCAATTCTAAAAGCTAATCTCAGCTGAGGGAAGGATTCCCTTCTCCTGTCAGTACTCTCCAGCCTTCTTAACTTACCTAAGAAAGTAAAAGAAAAGGTCAACAGGGAAAATGCATTCAAATAAATACGACGATAACTGCAGGCAGAGAAACAAGTGAGGAATAGAGGAAAAAGCTACACCACTAAATACCAGTGTAGAAACATTTGTGAAAGTTACAGCTCTGAGACATAAGCCCACTGAAAGGATAAGAATTAACCCAAGGCTATAGAACATACCCTTCTCCAGTACCTTACCATCACACCAACAATAATAACAGTGAACTACAGCTGAAAGAACTATAATAATAAGATCTCGATCTCTCTCTCTCTCTCTCTCTCTCTCTCTCTCTCTCTCTCTCTCACCCTCTCTCCCTCCCTCCGTTTTCCTCCCTCCCTCCCTCCCTCTCTCTCATTCGGACTAGAACACACAGGGAACTCCAAACATGGGCTACAAAACCAAAGCCACTATAGGAATGTGAAGCCTCTGCCACCTATAGCTATAACAAGCACTGAACACAACTAACTCCCAGCCAGGTTAATATACATTCTCACATAAAAGATCACTTTATATCATATGGTATGATCCAACACAACATTTTCAGATATCAACAAAAATTGCAAGCCCTGTCAAAAAGTAAGAAAAAACACACTCTGAAGTGCTTACCATCAATATAGCCAAGGCAAGGATCAGTGTAGAGTGGAAATTTGCCCATCTAAAATGCAAAGAAAGAAGGAGAAAACAAAACAAAATATCCAAGAACTTTGGACAATAATGAAAGATGTATCATATATGTAAGCGATTCCATGGACACCATTGAAACAAGGCTCCTTGGAGAAATGGCTGATTCTATAGCTGGGACAGGATATGTGTAAGAGGAGCCTGGATCATTTTGTAATGCCAAAAGTAAGTAACACATATGATATGGGGGCATTTCCAAGAGACACAGAGCCACCTGCAATGATCAAAGTTGAAATAATTTGAGACCAAAATTACATAGCTTTGAATTATAACCTAAAGGATAAAATAATACTTATAAGTCCATATTTATGTAAATGAATAATTGAATGAATACTTAATGGGTAGAATTGATAAACCTCCCATCAGAAAGATTCCAAGTAATATTTGTGGACACTCTGCTCTCAAGGAAGTAGAACATAGCTCTCCTTTCCTTGAGTGTGGTGAGCACATAGTGACTTCCTTCTAAAGGGTACAGCCTAAAAAGGGAAGAGAAAAAAAGTACTTTAACAATGGAGAAATTTGACAAACACTACTTCACCAGGTGGCCATGATATATATCAAGAGGGATAAGATCTACTGTAGAACATATCCTTGGTATGATATAATGAGAATGACATTTTACCTCTATAGCTTCATCACAAAATCCATATCCATAAACAAGACCTCTTGGGAAGCTTGGGAGGCAGTCAGTTAAGTGTCAGACACTTGGTTTTGGGTCACGTCATGATCTCATGGTTTGTGAGTTCGAGCCCTGCATTTGGTTCTGTGATGACCTCAAGAAGACTGCTTAGGATTCTCTCTCCTTTTCTTTCTACCCCTCCCCTGCTCATGCTTGCTCACTCGCTCTTTCTCAAATAAATAAATAATTTTTTTAAAAATTCATAATCATAAGCAAATAAGAAAAACATCAAACAAACTTCCAATGAGTGACATTCTACTAAATACCTGACTAGTACTCCTCAAAGCTTTCATTTGAATAAAAGGAAAGTGTGAACAACTGTCATAGTCATGAGGAATATCAGGACACACAATGACTATATGTAATTTGGTATCCCAGATGGGATCCTGAAAAAGAATAAGAACATTAATTAAAAATTAAGAAACTCTAAGATATGGAACTTAGTTAATAATAATGTAAAAGTATTAGTACATTAGTTGTGATAAATTCACCATACTAATATGTGAGTAATATGAAAATCTAGGTATAGTGTATATGAGAAGGCTGTACTACCTTTGCAATTTTTTTGTAAATCTTAAACTATTTTAAAATTAAAAGTTTTAAAATATATATAAAAATGCCTAATGTTGACTTTTTATTCCTAAACATCTACACAACAGAAATTAACATTCATATTAAGACCTCATCTCCCTTACTGAGTAGCCTGTCAGTTGTGGTTGTTTCTTGAGAAGTATGATGACTCCCCAGTCGTTCATATATTTAAATAGGCAATCAGTGTCATTAAATCAGAGAGCAGCTCAGTCAAGAATGTAAAATTTAAATTTATCTAAAGAAAGGAAACTGCCAAATTTGATTCCCTGTTGTGTAACTGGTATGCTATGAAATTAAGACAATGTCCTCTAACCTTATGTTCATTAACTGCAGTAACAGATAAGAAAAATCCAGGGTTCCACTTGCTCAGAAACCAAGACAAGATACAAAACTAACAAATGAGAGCGTAGAATCCCAGGCCAGGAATGCCAGAGACCACATATGGAGGGAAAGAGAAAAAAGGCCAGGTGGAGTATTCTACCAAAATAAATGTTTATACAAAGAAGACACATAGAATCTGAATGTATATCTCTTAAGGCATGTTACCTATTTTCATAATAATACATATTCATTTTAAGGAATTCAAACCACCCCCATCTCAGAATTCAAAGAAACATATTAAACATCATACTTAATCCTACCTCCCAGTGATAATTACTATTAATTTGAATTTCCTTAGACATTTCTCCATACTTAGAGGTACATATGATGTATTATAAATATGTTACTTTTTCTGTCTGCAATAGAAAAAGTCAAGCAACAATGACCCATGAGCATCTTTCCAGATCAATATATAAAATTTTATTATTATTTTTATTGGGTTGAAAATATTTCATTACTTTATACATACCAATTTATTTATGAAATCTTATGCTAAGAAATTTAGATTGTTTTGACATTAAAATCTACACTAGCAAATAAATATTTTGTAATTTTATAATCTCTTTCACATAAATATTTAGCCTTTGTCATGAGTAGCAAAATGATATAGGAGAAAAGCACTAGATTAAGAATCAAGAGCCCTAGGGGCACCTGGGTGGGGCTTAGTCAGTTAAGCATCCGACTTCAGCTCAGGTCATGATCTCACACTTTGAGTTTGAGCCCTGTGTCGGCTCAGAGCCTAGAGCCTGCTTAGGATTCTGTCTTCCTCTCTCTCTGCCCCTCCCCCACTCACACTCTGTCTCTTCAAAATAAATAAATATAATAAAATTTTTTAAAGGAATCAAGAGGCTTAAATTCTAATATTCTACAGATATATATACAGAAAAGAATATTCTTCTTGATAATCTTCTAATGCATAAGCATGAAATGTCTCCCATTTTTTATGTGTTCTTTAATTTCTCTAAGTAAAATTCTATAGTGTTCAGTATAGTCATCTTATCCTTCTTTTGCTGTCTTAATTTAATATTAAATGGTTCATTGTTAATATATAAAATATTATTAATAGTGCATTTTCATCTTATATCCTGCAGATTTACTGGACTTCTTTGTTATTATAATAGAGTTTCAGGGGGTTTATTTTGATAGACTCAGTGAAATTTTCTACATAAAGGATAGTGTCATCTGTAAATACACTTTTACTTCTTCCTTTGCTAATTGGACATCTTTATCAATTATCTATTACTTTTTCATTTATCTCCCTTATTTTGATGTCTAGCTGTTCCAATCAAATCTTGAGTAGATATGGCAAGAGTGGGTATTCTGCCTTATTCTCAATTTTAGAGAGGAAGTATTTATTCTAATATCAAGTATGATATTGGCTGTAAATTTGTAATATACAACCTTTCTCAGGTTGAGGAATTTTCTTTTATACCTAGTTTGTTGAGACTTTTCCTCATTAACGTGTTTTTATTTTTGTTATATGTCTACTCCACATTTATTGAGCTAATCGTGATTTTTTTTGTCATTTTCACTCTGTTAATATGGTATACTATATAAAGTGACTTTCAAGTGTTAAATCGGGGTGTGTGGGTGGCTCAGTCACTTAAGCACCAACTTTGGCTCAGGTCATGATCTCACCATTTGAGTTCCAGCCCCACATAGTGCTCTGTGCTGACAGCTCAGAGCCTGAAACTTCCTTCGGATTCTATGTCTCCCTCTCTCTCTCTGCTCCTTCCCTACTCATGCTCTGTGTGTCTGTCTCTCTCTCAAAAATAAATATTCAAAAAAATTATTTTAATGTTAAACCAACCTTGCATTCTTGATATAAATTCCACTTAATCAGGTGTATTAGTCTTTTTGTATTTTATTGGTCATGATTTCCTAATACTTATTTAGCTTAGGATTTTTGCAACTATTTTTTAAAAAAATTATCATTCCATAATTTTTTATTCCTGTAGTATCTTTATCAGGCTTTAGTATAAAGGTAATACTGGCTACACTGAATGAATTTTAAACATGTTCTCTATCTTCTGACAGAGTTTATAAAGCATTCATATTATTTTTTCTTTAAATTTTTGATAGAGTTCAGTCAGTGAAATCCTCTAGGCCTGGGTTTTGCTTTATGGAAAGACTTATAATTACTAATTCCTTTGTAGATCAACTCAGATCTTTTTTGTTTTTGCAATTTATGTCCACTTATATTTGTCCATTTCATTTATGTTGTCTAATTTTTGGTAGAAATCTGTTTATAAAATTTCCTTTTAGACCCTTTAATTTTTATAGGATTGGTAATGATATCTCCTCTTTTGTTACTCATCTTGACACTTTTTTATGTTCTACTTTTTTGTCTGTCTAGGTAAAGGTTTATCAATTTTGTTGAGTCTCTTCAAAGATGACCTCTTCCAGATTTCTCTCTAGATGTCTCCCAATGTGCAGTTAGCTAGACCAAGAGTTGTACTAGTCCAGAAAATGTTTTTGATGTTTGCACATGGCTTTGCATATTTGCATGTGAGCATCACTGATAGTAAATAAGTGACGCGTTCATTGTTTACCACAAATCAGGTCTTCAAGTTATTTGGCTGGATTCCAACTGAGCTCTGTTTTGTTCCACTCTGATGGTACGAAGACGAGTTAATAATGAAGTCCTCCCCTTATTTTGTCAATTTCTTATACTATCAATTTCTTATATGATCACAATATAGTTTATATAGTTTTTCCCTATTCATAAAATGGAGAATATTTCAGTGAAAAATTGAATGCCCCTCCCCACTTTCTTCCCTGAAGCTTAGTAGTATGGGATCTACCGCCTACTAAAGATAGAATATCTGTCCTATGGTACTCAATTAGGACTCCTAAATACTAGAGACATAATATGGTAATAGCAAAAAGCAAAGGGGACTAGTTTAAGAGCCAGAAAACCTGAATCAGTCTTCCACTGGAAAGCTAGATGACCCTGAGTAATCATATCATGTCTCTGGACTCAGCTGTCCCTCAGGAATATGGGAATGATAACAATAGCAATAATTAAATCTTCCTAATGTTCTTTTAAAGATTACTGCCAAAATACTCTCAAAATTATAAAATGAGATTTTGAAATATAAGATATTATAATTACACAATTTTTCCAGAAGGCAGTGCAAGGGGAAATACTTAGTCTTACTAAATTCATTTGTGTGGACCCAGTCTTCCAAGAAGCAACAAGAACACCCTGCCATACCAAATGATAAATCTGCAGTTCCAAAAACCTCATAAATGCTTAGCTTATGAAACACAATGCTTCAGCTGATACACAGATTATATTTGTTTCCAAACAGAAATAATCAATGGGAAAAGGCCATGTTCACTAGCTGCTGCAATCCATTGTTGGCTTATTTTCTAAATTTCTCTACAACATCTGCAAAAGTAATAAGACAATTATAGAAGCCATCTGGAACAGAGCAGAGAGGAAGATTTACTTTTAAAAGATTCCACTATGAATAACTGGCACTGTAACAGGTAACATGTCAGAAGAACAATGATATTAAGAGGCCCATTATCATTAAGAGTGGGAGGAAAGAGATTTGCATAAAGAAAATCATGATGTTCATCACCAAATATGATGGGGTCATATGACAGCCCACTGCTAAAGGAGGCTGAACATATATCTCCATTTCTTCCTGAGTCATAAGCCAAGGCTCTCAGTTCATTCATCATGGGATACTGGTCACCTTAATAGATTGAGTAAAGCCAGATAGGTTGGAGACTCATTCAGCCACCCTGGGCAAATTATTCATGCCCTCCAGACACTGGAATCATTAATAAAAATGTGGATTTCTTTTTACCATCAACTCAAACCACAGAGCCACAGATTATTGAAGGAACACGGCAAGAGGATAGCTTCGAGGCTTAACCAATCAACCCCCACCAACTCTAACCTAGCCTCACCCACCTGGAGGCGCAACTGATCCAGGAAAGACAACAAGATCCAAAGCTGAACCTCATCATCCCCCTGAGGTTGAAAAAAATAAAACAAATGTAAAATCCACATCCCAGAATCCGTCCCCTTTAATTCTATGGCCTTTTCTAGCCATTTGTATTACTTCATTTCAATCAAGGCACAGTAGTTGTTTTGGAGAAATGTCAGCAAGATGGCCAAATAAGACATCCCTTTTATTTATTCCCCCCTCCCAACAATAATTGGCTTCTATCCATGGGCAGAAGTGACTTTATGAAATCATTGGGATCCAGGTAGGAGATGGTAATACTGTAGGGGAGTCTAAAACCATGGAGAGCCATTTTAAGAAGGCAGACTCACACTCTAGTAACTGACTTGTGAACTGTGGTCCCAGCTGCATATCTGTAACAGCTCCATATCTCTCAGGGTGCAGCTACAGCCCTGTTTGGCTTTGGGTCTGTCACTAGCACCATGTGTCAAGGGACCCACAAGGAGTAATGCCTACTTGTATGTTGGATTATAGGCATACAGACCTCTGTCCCAACTGTGGGTCTCTGTCCCAGCTGTGGCTCATGAACCAGATCCAACCCTCCTCAGCCATGGTCCAGGAGCTTATAGAGGTAAGTCCATCAAACTGTAGATTCTGAAAGGGTCCTGTAACTGGACTTCAGCCTGTCTCAGTCCCAGTTCATGAACAGTCCTGCTAGCACAGGGACCCTGCAGAAGACAATCCTACCTCTGTCCTCAAAGATCCTAAAAGGGACCTATATGTGTCTTCATCTTCCTCATAGCCACGTCTCATAGCAGTCCTGAGAGTCCCAGGTTCCAGAAAGAGACAATCCACCTACACCTCCAAACACCTGGATGAGAACCTATTCTCAACTCCAGCCGCCTCGTTGAAGTACTCATGGATTGGAAGGATTAATATTGTTAAAATGTCCATTCATTTAAAGTCATCTATAAATTCAATGTAATCCTTATCAAAATCGAATGACATTTTTCACAGAAATAGAAAAAATCCTAAAATTCATATGAACCACCAAAGATGCTGAATAGCCACATCAATCTCAAGAAAGAAGAGCAAAGCTGCAGGCACCCTTCTTTTTCTTCTCCTCCTTCTCCTTATAAACTAACATTAGGATTATCATTTTTGTAGCTTTGTTCCATTGTTATGTTAAATATACTCAAAAATGCAAATCATTCCTCCTTAACAAGTTATCTTTCTCTGATAAAAATAAATACTAAATTAATATAAAATATAAAGTGATCAATAAAAAATGAAAAACAAAAAACAGAAATATAAAAACAGAAATAATCTCCTTCTTTTCCCCAGATCAATGGGAATATCTCTAGGCCAACAGGTGGTTCTAGGCTTGACTCTGCTCCTTGCTTTCCATTCAGTCTTGAATAACCATTGAATTGAGTTTGGCTCAGGTTTTCTATCTATAAATTAGAAGAAATAATATGTGTTTGTTCATCTCCAGGACATTTTGAGTGTTAAACTCTAAAATGAATGAGAATATTCTTTATCAATTTAACAAGTTTTGTTTAGTGTTTATTGTCTTTAATGCAGAAGTCTTTTTCCTGAGAATTTATCCTAAAAATATTTTTTTGAAAAAGCATGAGGCCATGAATGCACAGATAAATTGTATTTTTAAAATATCGAATAATTATATCAAACAAAATGTCTAATAATTTACTTAATCTTGTAAATAAAGCTGTGTTTCCACATACATTGCCTCCTTTTAGAATCACAACAACCTGGAGGGAGACGAAGGTAGGTATTTTATTTATCAGTGAGAAAACTAAGTCTCAGACTCACTTGCTTATGGAAGGTCACACAGCTGTTAGTGCCTCAGTCCAATACTCACTTCACTGCACTCCTCTGATTTGGCTGCCCTAGCACCACTGCAGGTTTGTGGCACGTCTGTAAATTAAGATGGAAGATCACCAATTCACAGAGCAACTAATTAAGCAGGACACAGAAATGGACATATTAAAACCAATCACTTCCCTAGGAAGCACTCCTAAGAGAGAAGCAACCCAACCAGCAGCATCATAAGCCATCCCTCCAAATGAAATACTTAGATTTGAAGGCATGTCCATTAGCTTCTTGTAAAATACAGATAAACACATTTCTTCCCAAGCTACTTGCTAAGCACATTAATATGCATTTTCCCCAAATGTAATGAATGACATACTTAGACCATCCACAGGTAAAGCCATCAGTAAAAGCCATTCAAGCACAAGAAAGCAATGAATTAGCTAGGAGCTTTTGACAAATCTATGTATTTAATGTAGACTTCCAGCATGTACTTTCAAAATAAACAACATCAAGGAGGTAACTATAGAGGAGATTACAGAGCAGAATGAAGAATCAAAATGAGTGCCTGGCAGTGCTATCAAGGAACAGCAGATGTGTGCTGGTGAGCTGGAGTCCTTGGCTTGAATTCACAGAGGAAAATAAACTTTTGAAATAAGAGAAGCTCCTATTAGCAGTCATTCCCCTGAAATCTCTGCACAACCAGGAAACCTACTCAGTGTGAAGGTCAGCTCCATTCAGTGTGAGGTGGTAGGGAGGCACAGCTCACTCTTCTTGGTCTGTTGATGGGAACTTGATCTTGCTAAAAAATTCTCTGCAAAAATAGAATCCAGGGATACTCAAGAAAGTCTTTTAAACTGTGGGCATTGGTAATTAAGGAGTGGGGAAGAAGAGAATAAAGTGTTCCTAAAGCTTTAAGATGACTTTTTAACATTACAGAAGCAAGACAGAGGGGGTGCCTGGGTGGCTCAGTTGGTTAAGTGTCTGACTTCCGCTCAGGTCATGATCTCACAGTTCATGGGTTCGAGCCCAATGTTGGGCTCTCTGCTGTCAGTGCGGAGCCTGCTTCAGATCCTCTATCTCCCTCTCTCTCTGCATCTCTCTCTCTCAAAAATAGATAAACATAAAAATATTTAAAAAACAGCTTGTGAAGTGAAAAAATATTTAATCTTCTAAAAAATCAATCTTCAAAAAATCATCTCTCAAAGATAAACATTAAAAAATTAAAAACAAGATTGTGAAATGAAAACATACTTAATCTTCTAAAAATCAATGACATAAATGGTATTTTACTCTTTTTTTTATTTTTTTTTATATTTTTATTTATTTCTAGGAGAGAGAGAGAGAGAGAGAGAGAGACAGCATGAGGGGAGGGTCAGAGACAGAGGGAGATACAGACTCTGAAACAGGCTCCAGGCCCTGAGCTGGCAGTCAGCACAGAGCCCGAAGCGGGGCTCAAACCCACGAACCGTGAGATCATGACCTAAGCGAAAGTCGGATGCTTAACCGACGAAGCCACCCAGGCGACCTGGCATTTTACTCTTTAAAACAAGTATGTATATGTTCTATTCTTCAAAAGATTTACAGAGAGAAGTTCAAATCTCCATAGGTACTTAATAGTTTTATATATATAGATACACACGTATCTATCCATATGAAGTGCATATGCATATATATATGCATATCTACGGAATTGGTAATGCACGTCTATGTAATAATGTATGCATATGTGTGTTTACATATATATACTTCGCAAGAAACAGTAAATACTATAAGCAAATAGGAAAGGATAATAACCTTACCAGCTGTAGTCTGTGGCACAAAGATATCTCAGTTTTTGCTGATGGGCCCTGAGGAGTTTACACAGAGGACATGCCCACATGCTCAACTCCCTAAGAACAGTCTTGTTGAATCGATGCACTAAGGTGAGCTTTGGTATATTTACCACTCAAAGCTCACACACTCAGAAGTGCCACGTGAAGTGTGACAACTTCAGCACCTTGGGACATGGGCACTTCCATGGATATGCAAGACAACTGGGCTGCAGTGGATGTGTCAGTATCTCCTTTGTTCACATATTCTTCCAGTAATAACTTTCCACTTCAGCTAATATACATGAGCTCAATCATTTGCATTCACTCTAACAGCTCAGACAGGTATCTGTCCATAACCACTGCCAACTTGCAATCACTGAATTTTTGACTCAAATTACAAAGGCCCCAGGAGAGTAAGTATGACTGTCCTAACTGAGAACTAATATCCACTTCCATTCCCACCCATAGCAACCAAGTATGAAACACAGAATACAAAGATGCATAGAATAGATAACACTGCTATCCTGTCCTTTCTGAATTTTCTAGGAAACAAAAGAGATCATTAGAAGCCAGGCAGATGCCTTTTCAAAATGACTATAATTAATAACTTTTCTCTTTGTGCCAGTTTCTCTATAGAAATGAGAAAAATCACCCCTGTCAACCACCACATCTGCCTTATTTTATCACAGCCTCAGTATCTGCTATATATTTTATTCATTAATAAATATAAAAATCCTTTGTTTTTCTCCAGGGAAATGTTAGCTTTGTGAGAGGGCAGTTTTTTGTTTGATGGTTTCACTAATGAATTTCCAGGACCTTAAGGAACATCTGTCTCAAAGTAGATGTTCAACAAATATTTGAAAAGTAATGAAATGATTGAGTTATGAGGATGAAATTAGATAACAAATGTATCTGCCACTACATAGGATGAACAACAGTGGCTATATAATATTTTTATTATTTAACATTTCTGAAATCATTTGCACCTTTACAAAATAACAGAAATAGTTAACTTGTTATAGTGAGTTTTAAGATAAAAGTCTTCCTATTGAATAATTGAATAAAAAACAGTACCTGTTATATATCATGCACTGTTCAAAATGTGTTATGTGAATTAAGTAATTTCATGTCCACCACAGCCTCAGGTGATAGGGAGAACATTATCTTCTTCTCCCGAGGGAGGAAACTTGAGCTATCTAATTTATATAAAGTCATTCAACTACTAAGCAGCTGTGCTGGACTGGAACCTGATGTCTGAATCAGGGTCCATGCTGCTTTCCCAAGACCAAAACTGCAGGAAATACATGGAGAAAAGATAGATCAAGCAGATTGGGTAAAAAGTTTAAGGTTAGAAAAAGTAGGGGCACCTGGGTGGCTCAGTTGGTTGAGCATCTGACTTCGGCTCAGGTCATGAGCCATGAGATCATTAGAGTCTCCTGTGGGCTCTGTGTTGACAGCTTGGAGCCTAGAGCCTGCTTCAGATTCTGTGTCTCCTCTCTTTGCCCCTCCCTCACTCATGCTCTGTCTCTGTCTCTGTCTCTCTCTCAAAAACAAACATTAAAAAAAAGAAAAACAAAAACTGGAATCCTGTACCCAAAGTAACAATAAGAAAGGCAACAGTGAAATATATTAAAAGAAATACCAGAGTAATTCACAGAAGAAGAAGGGTTGGAAGAACATTAACATGTTGTTACTGTTTATTGTTAAATAAAGAAACCAAGATTCAGAAGGTTCTGTGTAATGCAATCCCACTTAAATGTCAGACTTTTAAAAGGCTCATTAACATCATTTTCATTTGAAATACCTACAAGTCAATGAGTCTGGGTCAGTTTTATTTCTTCCTTCTTGTTATCACTGACCTCCTCTAAATCAATATACAGAAACCTCATGTCCTCACTGACAGTGAATAAGAGTATCATATGATTTCACTCACATGTGGAATTTAAGAAACACAACAGATGAACAAGGGGAAGGGAAAGAAAAATAAGATAAAAACAGAGAGGGAGGAAAACTGTAAGAGACATAAATACAGAGAACAAACTGAGGGTTGATGGAGGGGAGGTGGTAAGGGTATGAGCTAAATGGTGACAGGCCTCAAGGAGGGCACTTATTGGCATGAGCACTGGGTGTTATATGTTAGTGATGAATCACAGGTTCTACTCCTGAAACCAAGACTACACTGTTAGCTAACTTGAATTTAAATAAGAAATAAAAAATAAAATAAAATAATGTAAATTAAATTTAAATTTAAAGAAAACAAATGAGGTAGGCTGTGCATATATATGATGGGGACTGTGGAAAACTGAATAGTTCACACCCTCGACATCTTTGCAGCTTCAGGTGATCTCCAGAAGAATCCAAGCCCAGTAGCATCAGATCTCCCTCTTTTCAAGATATGATAGTAATCTTCATTTTATTTTATTTTATTATTAGTTATTTTTCAGAGAGAGAAGCAGAGCATGAGTGACGGAGGGGCAGAGAGAGAGGGAGACACAGAACCTGAAGCAGCTCCAGGCTCTGAGCTGTCAGTACAGACACCAATGTAGGGCTTGAACTCACAAACTTCAAGATCATGACCTGAGCCAAAGTCAGACACTTCAACAACTGAGCCACCCAGGCACCCCACAATCTTCATTTTAAATAAAAAATTTAAAGTGAGAGTAACTAATTAATGTAACATAAACACTGCATAGGAAAAAAAAAAGTTAGCAAATTTATCCAAATTCTGTTAGTGTTTGCACCAAATGAGCCATAGACTCAAAAACAAGGGATGGTCTTCTGTTTCTTTCATCTTTCCTACAGTCCCTACCACCATGGGGGGCTCACTGTGGGTCCCCGATAAAACTAACCTGACAAATTCAGAGACTGGCTGCCCCCCATTCTAGAACAGGGCAAAGACATTATAGCCACCAAGTGAGAACAAACCATCGTGCTGCCCCCTTGCATTCTGCCCTCGCAGGGGACCAGTTTGCTTTCTATACTATGTCCTTACCTTATGATCGGACCACAGTGGAACCCTCACTCTCTACTCACCAACTGGCCCTCCACTGCTGTGCACATGCTTACCTGCTTGACCAGGCTCAAACTACTAACAACCCTAGAAAACCTTACTTTCCCATAGGTGGTAGTGTTTTCAAAATGAAAACATTAAGCTGGGGGGGAAAATAAAAGAAGCATTAAAAAGGTCTAGGTAGTAATGAAAACAATGGGAAACAGATTAGCTCATAAACTCTGGTGAGAACATTATTGAGAATCTGATACAGGAAGGCAGTCCAGTAGTACATATTAAGATGTAAAATACACCTACCATGTAATGCAGGAAAGTTTAAAAAAAAAAAAAAAAGGAACAGAACACTCTGAAAACAACTGACATTTTAGACATGCAGTGAAAGAATGATTCTGGTCTTTTACACAAATAGGTTTAAATAGGAAAATTAGAAAAGAAAAAGTGGTCATTGAGAGCTGAAGTGGCTTTAGTGGAGTAAGTAAACTGGATGAAGAAGAGCTTGAAGCAAACAATGGCTCCAGAAACTGAGTACTAGATTCAGGGCATTGTGAATGGTCCTCACAATCACAAGGATATGTTCATTTCATAGATTATAAAACAGGGCTCAGAAAGTTTATAGTTCTCAACTATTTTTCTGGGATAAATATGATTAGGTAATTGAAAATGCACAGATCAGAAAGGATGAACTGCTGGCAGTGATTTCCCATGGGGGTGGAAGGGCATTAGACAAACTGCCCTTACAGCGATTTTATCAGGATTACAAGGATGCAGTGGAATCAAATTTGGAAAAGATCTCCAGGCATTCTGATTAGTACCCCTTTCTTCCTCGTATGAGAACACCTAAAATCTAGTTGTCTTTACTCAATCATTCTGTCTGATGCCAGTGTTAGTTGTATCATGAGCAGTAAACATAAGAGCCAGAAAATCAATTCATTGTATTTGTGAATACTCACCGTTTAATTTAATAATGCACATATTTATCCATCTTCATTAGTACATCCCATAACCATGAGCAAGAAAGAGTAACACAAGTATAATTGATCATCTTGTCAAGTTCAACAAACACCATATTGAGGTACTAACAGTTTCTTTTTTTCCAAGTTAATTTTTATTTATTTTGAGAGAGAGAGAGAGAACAAGCAGAGGAGGGACAGAGAGAGGGAGACAGAATCCCAAGCAGGCTCCACAGTGCCAGCACAGAGCTCAATGTGGGGCTCAAACTCATGAACCGCAAGATCATGACCTGAGCTTAAGTCAAGAGATGGGTGCTTCACTGACTGAGCCACCGAGGAGCCCCGATGTGCTAACAGTTTCTAACGAAGATATAAAATACCAAATTATAGATTATTAGATTCATGAATGCATACTAAAGGGTTCAGGACACATTTATGAGCTCATTTCTTGTATGTTTCTTACCCAGTACAAAATCAAAAGTCCATAATATAGCACTGGTCAATAGGACTCCTACAGTGAAAGAGAACTGTGTTCTCATATATATTATTGTGTTCTCATATATATTATGTATATATACACACACATATATACACACACACAAAATAAACAAGTACTTCAATCATTACTAGTGGCTTGGAACTAATAAGGAAATTATATTATTCGCCAAAGGAAAGATTTTATTCCGTAACTGCTTTATGGAGTTGGAGCTATTCCACGGGCTATATGCAGGGTTGGCTATTTATTTGTGAGTCTCCCAACTGCCTTTGGATTTGAGGCTGCAAGCCTATGGCTGAATTTAAAGTGCCTTTGTTGTTGCCCTTTTTCAAATGTTTATTCATAAGTTATTTTCTGCCTGCTTGCTAAGAAGGATCTGAAATGGTTGAAAGTACATTTGCTCCTGAACCAAGGCTGTATTCCACCAATAAGCCAAGCAGGGGAGAGCCCAAGCTGGTCTATTCATTCCATCCCAGCTCAGCTATGGGGCTGGGGTGTTGGGGTAGGGAGGGCAGGTAGAGAGAAGGGATGGGAAACTGTTCGGTTTCAAAACTAAAAACTCATTACAACTAATCTTTGAGTCTTTTGCATATTATCAGTCTTTTCAAATCTACTCTAAACTGCGCACATTCTCAACCAAGAATAGCAACTTTCAGGGCTATGAAAATAAAAATAGCAACATCCCAGGCCCTACTTCCATGATTTAGTCAATGGGCCTGGATGAGGCTTACAAATCAAAGGGGACTCTAGTAGACTAGATCCAGTTTAACCAACGATATTTTTGAAATAGTATAGTGAATAGTATAATTATAGTATATTTTTGAGAATGGATATAATGAACAGTATTCCCTATTGAATAATTCTTTCCATAAAGTGTTGGTCAGTCAGTTTCACTCATTCCTTTCTTTCCGCTAACATCTACTGTCACCCCACTCCCAACTTTAATCACCTCTTATTGACCCCATTGGTGAAGGAAGGATTCTCACCCTATAGATTTGGGGATGGCTAAATACACAACACCTGACAATGGACAGACATGATCAATAACAATTTATTCATCACATATAGTCACAACCCAGAGAAGGAGATCACTGCCTTCCACCCAGGGACATAGGGAAACAGAGTGTACAGTCAGAGTATGTGCAGGAAGCTGGCTTTGTAATACCAAGAGGGTGGGGTGGTTTCTGGTTCCTGAAGGAGGATGTAATTGATTTGTTTACATAATTCTGCTGAATGTCAAGGAACTAGAAAAAGCTAAGCAGACCAGCTGTGCCTGGTTCCCATGATAAGGGTGTTGTTTTATTAGAGGACCTTATTTGCAGAAGCAAAGTGGGGAGGCAACCTGAAGTTGGGCCACTCAAGACTCTCCCAGTTCTACTGTATGTCAAGGCAGCACAAATTACCTACTTACCCTCCTAAAAATCTGACCTTAGTCAAGTGTGCAAATTAAAGTGGCTCCTTGTACAAAGATTACCCTATGTACTAGTCAGGGTTCCCCAGAAAAATAGACCAATTAGATATACCTACTATTATACAGAAAGAGATTATGGAGGCTCCCAAGTCCCAATACCTGCAGGGAAAGTCAGCATGATGGAGAGCCAGGAGAACCAATGGTGTATCTCCATTCTGAAGGCTAGTGGACTTGACACCTAAGAAGGGCCAGTGTTTCAGTTCATGTGAGAAGGCAAGAAAAAGCTGATGTCCCAGTTCAAAAGCAATCAGGCAGGTGGATTTCCTTCTTACTCAGCCTTTTGTTCTATCCAGGCCTTTAACTGATTGGATTAGGTCTGTCCACATTAGGGAGAATAATCTGCTTTATTTAGTCTACTGGCTCAAATGTTAATCTTCTCCAGAAACACCCTTTCAGGAACATCCTGAATAATATTTATCCAAGTGTCTGAGCACCCCATGGCCCAGCCAAGTTGACACATAATATTAATCATCACACTCTGTAAATCTAAAAGATCCATTTCTGGGGCGCCTGGGTGGCTTAGTCGGTTAAGCGTCCGACTTTCGCTTAGGTCATGATCTCGCGGTTCGTGGGTTCGAGCCCTGCGTCGGGCTCTGTGCTGACTGCCAGCTCGGAGCCTGGAGCCTGTTTCAGTCTGTGACTCCCTCTCTCTCTGACCCTCCCCTGCTCATGCTGTCTCTCTCTCTCTCTCTCTCCTAGAAATTAAAAAAAAATTTTTTTAATATAAAATAAAAAAAATAAAAGATCCATTTCTGGTACTCCAAGAAATAATTTGATAGAAGACAATGCAGTCTCAGGATACAAAGAGATGGTAATCTCGTTAATTACCACATTTATCTGAACATTGACAATACAAGCCATTTTTTAACGGTTGAAAAAACTGAAGTTCTGAAAGTTCAAATGACCAAGCCAAGATCACACAGTTATGAACAAAAGGGGGAGGGAGAGCCAGAGCTTTATGAAAGGCAGGAAGACCAAAAGAAGGAGGGGAGGTTTTTCTGTGAATTAGCAGCTTGTCAATTGCTACCAAATGCTCTGTTTATGGATTATAATGGATCATTGTTCCTTGAGGGAGCAATATATGTCAACAAGCTGAGTCTGCTAACAAACATGGCCTAGAAAAAAATAAAGAAGCAAAGAAGATTGGTTTTATCACCAAAGTTATAGTGAAAGATGTAAAATCTATAACAATCCAAAGTAATGGTCACAAGGTTTAGCCTGCATCCAAATTAAATGTGTTAACTGAACATTAAATGTGTAAAACACAAATTGTTGGGCCTAACCCCTGAGTTCTTGATTTAATAGATATGGATGGCACTGAGTATTAACCTTCTAACAAGTTCCCAGGTGATGCTAATGCTACCAGCCCCTGGTCCTTATAAATCTTTGCTTTAAAGAGGGAAAGAAAGAATATGAAGGCTTAGCCTCAAATCTACAGTCAGGTTATGTGAGAGAGCCCAGCCTAAGGGTGTGTGTGTACAGCAAACCTCCAGGAAAGGAAATTATTATCTTTCTTAAGCATAGAACAAAATGAGATGCTAGTCAAAGGTCCATACCAAATAGGAGGAATGATAACTAACTGCCCCCAACCCCATCTATAAACTTCTTTTTGAGGGGAGACCGTGGACAGGGTTAGCATGAGTTTCTCAAGTCACATAAGTCATTCCATCTCATTGTGATTTACACACCTCGATTTCTCTCCAACACATTTTCCCTGCTTCCTTGGAAACAACCTGCAAATGTACCCTGTGAGGTCTGCTCTGGACTAGAGCTTGTTTAGCTGCAGATAGATGGAAAGACTTGGGCACTTAATCCAGGGACTATAACCATTAAAGTGAGTGGTGTTAAGCCATCAGGATAAAAGAAAATAATATTTCAAACATTTCAAATGTAATCTATATGTAAATTTAGCCAGCCTGCATTTAAAATGAATAATTTGTGAATATTTATGTTTACACCATTAATCTGTGAAAGATTCATGCTTTTAATTAATGCTTTAGGAGCAACATTCTTGTATTTTATAAAACCAAGTATTGTCTGAGGAGATACAGATTATAGACCCACCTCTTGTTTAAAAGTAAACAAAATCACTAAACCGCATCTGAGCTAATAAGGAAAAGGGTGAGGCTGATCTGAAAGCCGCTGATTTTCAGTAATTTATATTCGAAGGGCATTTGGGAATCTTAAGAAATATCTTCCAAACGCACAATTTTCTAATAGTAAGTACTCAATCAACATAAAATATAAAAGATAATCACAACTGAAATGCAGACATTGTTTAGATACAGCTTTATGTTACAGGAACCAAATAATAGATACTTTCATTCTCTGTATCATCAGGGTCTAGTACATTGATGATGGTGTGATGTATTTCCTCAAAGGGCTTCTTATGCTATTTCCTTAGAGGAGAATTCATGTAGAAGAGCAGTTAGGGTAACACTAGATGCTAAAGAAACCCCATAGTTCTGTGACATAACACATTAGAAGTTTACTTCCTGCTTATGTAATAGAATAGTTTTTTCATGCATTTCATGAAAACCTAAATTTGTTCCATCCTGTGAACATCTTCTAGAGCCTAATATGGCCCACTCCCAGGGGGCTGAGGGAGACTGAATGTCTGGAAGGGGCAGGGCCACTTCTAAAATCTTTGTCTCCATTCATGTTCCATTATCCAAAATCAGTCACATGTGCATCTGACCAGAAATGTACTCACAAGACAGAGAACCAATTCCAAGCTTAGAAGCTGAACTGACTCCAGGAAGTTTAAAAAAGAAAATAGAGATTCCTTGGGCTCTGGATCCAGAGAGCCTGATACTAAAGTCTACATTAAAGTCCAAGGATAAATATTTTTAAGGAGCTTACCAGATGCTGATGCTGCCTGAGGCTCCATGCCATTCTTTATCTCTAGACAGATACTCAGCCGCCAAACCCACATACAAATGCTTATCCATCCATGTAATGTGATGTGCACAAGAATTTTGGATCAGGATCCAGGAACTTATATTTTAATATTAATCATCATTATTAATAATGTTAGCTAATATTTGTTGAGTGTTTATCATAGTGAGTGTTAGCAGAGCTTAAAATACACATGGACTTATTTAACCTTCATACAATCCTAAGTTGGTATCATTATTCTTATTTCACAGAGGAAGAAACTGAAGCATAGAAGGGTTAAATAAACTGCCTATGTTGACAATAATAAATGGAAGAGCCGAGATTCAACCACAAGCTGAGCCTGCATCTCCCCCTAGACTATACTCAGAGGAATCTGACAGAAAAGAAGATATAGGGATGGACCTCTGAGTTACAGGAGAGTTGGCCAGAGACCTCTGCTGTAAGTGCCCACAAGCCACACTTTAAGAAACTGACAGTACATAAGTGCTTCTTATTGTTGCTCTCAAGTTTGAATGGCCAGCACAGGTGTTTCCTCTGAGTTCCATGGACATGGGCCACCTATGCTGAATATACCACACACCCACACAAATGGACTCACAGTTTGTCCCTGCCAATTGCTCCTCCCCTTGCGCTCCCACTGGAAGGAACAGTGGCACTTTCTACTCAGCTATGCAAGCCTTAAATCTGGGAATCGTGTTTCACACCTTCATCACACTCCAATTAACAATGAGTCCTCTAGTTATTGCCCACCTAATGCCTCTCAAACTCTCTACTCTCCACCTCTCTGGCACACCCCAGGCAGTCCTACTAGCTTCTCCTCAGAACTGTTGTGAAAGCCCCTCCAATTCATGTCTCATGCTGCAGTGACAGTGGTCTTTCCCCAACTGATGCATAAAACCCAGGATCCTCAGCATTTCCGAGGTAGCCCTGCCTGTGCGGTCTTTCCCTGCCTCCTGGGCTTAGCTCAGACTGCTCTGCCCCCATACCCATGCTCCAGCCACAGGTCCTTGTTTCAGTCTTCATTGTGCTCCTTGGCCTCACTCAATCATCTATCCTGACTATAATGCTCCATTTAACCTGCCTTGAAAAAGTTCTTTGATCAATCTAAGCTTCAGGTTCTTCATCTATAAAATGGGAACAAAAGATATCAAATAATTATTGAAAGGTAGAATAAATTGTATAAATGCTTATTACAATAGTTAAGTGTTCAAAAAATAGGATTTCCTGAACATAACCCAGCATTTTAATTTCTCCTATTAAGCATCATATATCAAAATGATGGATCCATTCCTATAATTTTTCTAGTTATATTTTTTAAAAAATCTAAAATTTAAAGCACCTATGAAAGAATTATCTCACTTAATAAATTCACAAAAATCATAATATATCTATCTCACTGTGAACTAGAGTTAGCAATGTCCCTTAGATGATAGCATCTTACAGGTATTAGACTGTTATAATTGTCCAAACTGCTGCTTTTTTCTATAAACCATTTAATGAATGCTTAAAAATTAATAACAAAATGTATATACTTTCCTAAACTCTGACATAAGCAAAAGAAAGAATCCAAATCAATAAATATTAATTAGCAACTAATTTGTGGGAGCAACACAAGATGCAGAGTAATTTGACCAAGAAATGAACCTTTATGTACTTTATAAAGTAGAAGCGTAGTGTGTCTGTAAGGTATGTAATATTAGTGTCTCCCTAATGAGAATATTACTAAGGAAACTGGTTTGTTGAAAGAGCAGAGGTTTATTATGTGAAAGAACATTAAGAGTAGATTATCTGCCCAGTACTGTAAGAAGAAAAGATACAGCTAATTTATCATCTGGGTAAGAAAAATTCAGAAGTCAATTGAAATTCCAGAGAAAAAACTTTAATGCTATTTTCAAAGCAAACAATGTTATTTAAGTGTCAAATCATTCAAAACTTTCATTTGTATGTCCTCTTGAAAATATTTTAAAAATAAAAAAAATTTGATATTGTAGACTGGACACTCTGGGTATACAATGGCTTTCTTAGCAAAAGCTTTAACAAATTTCATATTAACAGGGTGCCTCAGTGGCTCAGTTGGTTAAGTGTCTAACTCTTGACTCTGGATCAGGCTCTGCACTAAGAGTACTTGGGATTCTCTCTCTCCCTCTTTATCTGTCCCTCTCCCTCTCATGTGTGTGTGATGTCTCTCTCTCTCAAAATAAATAAATAAATTCTAAAAAAAAATGTTTTAAAGAAATTTCATATTAACTAGTTGAACTCAACATTTGACAGTGTTATCTAATTCTCTTATGCAAATCCGTACAATTCTTAGTTATGCTCACTGTGAAAAAATGGAGCAGGAAGCATTTGTAGTTTTTAGCAGTAGGTGTGATACTCAGATGGAGGGGGTAAAGTGAGTGAATTTGAGCTGGCAGGTATGAGTGCCTGTGCAGCTCTGGGACTGAGCACCTGGGCTTGAGACTCAGGCAGCCTTGGTCAATCTCACTACTGCCCCTTACTGGCTGTCGAGTTGGTGTGGGGGGTGGATTACTTAAACTTTCTAAGTCTCATTTCCCTCATCTCTCATGTGGAAGCAATACCTGGCTCACAACATGACTGAGATGTTTAAATAAGGTGGAGAAGAGGAGCCAGGATTCAAACTCAAGAAGCCTGACTCCAGAGCCTTTGCTTTCAATCAACATTTTTAACATATGACCAAAATTGGCCAACCAAGATGAACATCAACATTTGACCCCAATATGTCCTATTCAAAGCTTGAGACTGCCACTGAGGCTCAGCAGGAAGTCAGGTGAGACAGTGTAGGAGAGGGGGAGTGTGAAGCATCAGCCAGAAATACATTTCCTGCAAGGACTAGCAAAGCCCATACAGGGCATCAAACCTGGACCATGTTATTTCCCATGTCTGCCTCCATTTCTACTTTCATTGTTTCCTGCATCCATCACCAATGAAGGGGAGCCTCTCAAATTAGCATGGATATAAGAAGTCCTGGGAGCTCAACTCCACCAAAATGATACTGATCCCTGTGATGGGGCCAGTTTTTGCTTTCACAGCTTTTGAGGAAAATCAGGAGTTTACAAGTTGAACTTTTTTTACCCACATTAAACGCTAAAATTCTTGCATCTACAAGAAGTTTTGGTCAAAGAAAGGAAAATCTTAATTTAGATACACTGGAGAAGATTACTAGTTTCAAAGTCCCTGCCCTCTGATAAAACTCTTAGGAAAGCAGCAAAGTGTTTATTTTAAAATGCTTAAGTAATCTCCAGGATATTGAAAACTGGAAAGCTGGCTTCTTATCCCAAGCTTTTATAGTATTTATTCAACAATCATTAGTTAAGCACCTACTGTGTGCCAAACCCTAGAAATATTACAGTCAGATCAAACAAACTCTGTCATGAGGAAGCCTGAGGGCCAGGGCCCAGAGGACATAGAAGGGGAAGTAGGTGTGTTTGCTGTTACCTGGGGCGGAGTAAGAAATGGTCATGAAATCACCTTACCTGCAGAGGTAGTGATTGACTTGAAACTGGAAACAATATGTGCTCTACAGCCAAGTGGAAAAGAATGGCCCTTCAAAGCTGGGTCAAGTGCAAAGGCATGAAGCAGTCACATGTGTGTATGATTCCTCTAATCCTCTGTGGTTCACAGTCTTGGATAGGGCTGTAGAGCAGTTTTTATATCAGATAGACAGGATTCCCCACTTAAGAGCTATGTGTGCAGGAATCAGTAAATTCACCCCTTTGAACTCTTGATCTTCTTTTAATATTATAAACATCCCACCTCACAACCCATCCTAACCCTCCTCCAATGCTTTTTCTGTCACTTCTAATGTACCATCTACTTTACTTCTTTGTTTATTCATCTGGTTCCATCTATCAGAAGGCCAGTTCAAGGAGGGCATAAGACTGTAACTCTTTTTCTCTGTTGTATCACTATCACCTGGAACAATTTACTATTTGTTGAAAGAACTGAATGAATGAGTTAAGTGTAAAGTGGGAAGAATAATGTTAACTATTTCATGATTTGGCATGAAACATACACAATGTGTAAAGCACTGAGCACAGTAACAAGCACATATGTGTTGAATAAAATTAGTTATTAAATAGGTCGGTGTGGTAAGTGTTCACAGTGTGAAGTGGTAAGAAGTGAGATTAGAGAGGCATAAACACCAAGAGCATGGGCTTCTCAAGGAAAACTAAGGAGTTTGTATTAAATCCTAAGGTTTAACTGAACATGGAACAGAGTAAGATTGGTATTGAATGAATTATCAAACCAGCATCAGTGAGGACAATGGTTGAAGACAGCGCAAGTCATTTAACTCCTCTGAGACACAGCTTTCATCTCGAAGATGGATAGAATAAAAGATGTCCAGTATGCTCACAAAGAGAAAATGACGTGTGTGTGTGTGTGTGTGTGTGTGTGTTGATAACTATAAAATGATGTAAGAATAAGTCACAACATGGTCATCACATCCAGAGGCACAATAGATTTGGTGTCGTAGGGCTTGCCAGAGTATTTTTCACAAAGGAGCAGTTTAAAACCTGAGGAAAATATTCTAGTACAAATTATCTACCTTGTTCCGAAGAGATCTTCCCTCCAAGATCTAATTTCCATTTGTCCATTACTAAACCCATGAATCAAACATGCCATGGACCAAAAAAAAAAAAAAAAAGATATGGCTGCAGATACATGGGCATTTTCCCTAAAATACAAGCATATTTTAAAATGAGAGGAAAAACAACTACCCTGAGAAATCACTGGCACTGGGTGTTAGAGCCCTCCTGTCACCTGCAGAACTGAGCTGCAAAATTGAACGTCTCCATGATGGAGGTAGGCTCACCCCAGTGAGAAAGCCAGGATCTAGGTGCAGCAAGTGTTTAAAAAAAAACTCAGCAGTTAAGATTAATAACATTTTAATTCAATATTTTTTAAAAATCAAAATAATGCCAAAAAATCTGTTAAGCCAACTATCAAAATTTTACATTATTTTTAATGTGTATTTATTTTTGAGAAAGAGACTGAGCATGAACAAAGGAGAGGAGGGGAGGAGAGAGAAGGAGACACAGAATCTGAAGCAGGCTTCAGACTCAGAGCCTGATGCAGGGCTCGAACCCATGAACCATGAGATCATGACCTGAGCTGAAGTCAGATGCTTAACTGACTGAGCCACCCAGGGGCTCCCCCAAATACCACAATTTTAAATAAAGATCAGTGTTATGATGAAACATATTGGAGACTGAGGCAAAAGGAAAATATGCATCTTTATATACATGTTTTTATGTAATGTTTGGTGGTTAATTTTTTCAGAATAAAAAAGTAGTTGAGAAAATATTTAAAAATGGAAAAAAGGCATATAAAATTAACTTCATTAAAAATTCATTTTATTCATTTAATTTTTAACCAGCTAATTTATATAATTAACTTCATTAAAAATTTTTAAGATTTCTCAGTCAAGAGAAATTGTCAAACATGTCAATTCTCTCAATGAAACATGAGATAAGCAATGAAGTAGATTTTGAAAATATTGATAAGTTCACTTCGATTAGAGCCAGGAAAGTAAAAGTATAATATATTCTGTTATTAATAAAATATTTAAATTTAAAACTCATATTTTAGTTTTCTTTTATGACAATATTTTTACATGTTAGCAGCTGCTTCAATATTTTTAAAATATTTTAAGGCCCAAATTGAACATATCTTTCTGCTGGCCAGAGAGAGCTATTTATTCTTAAGTCTATCACCTCTGATCTATTTGTTTCTAAAGATGCAATGATTTTTATTGTTATTTATCTTCTCAAATACAATGTAAGCAAGATTAGGGGCACCTGGGTGGCTCAGTTGGTTAAGTATCCAGCTGCAGCTCAGGTCATGATCTCATAGCTCATGAGTTGCAGCCAGGGATGGGGCTCTGTGCTGACAGCATGGAGCCTAGAAACTGCTTTGGATTCTGTGTCTCCTCCTCTCTGCCCCTCCTCCACTTGCGGTCTGTCTGTCTGTCTCTCTCTTTCAAAAATAAATAAAATTTTTTTTAAAAAATAAGCAAATCTCTTGAGTATAGGAGCACACCATAACCTATTACAGAGAGAAATGCTTAATAAACTCTTCATTAATTGCTGATTATTAGACTACTTTGTAATCATGCCCTTTGCCCTTGCACACACAATCTGATCTACACTCAGATCTAAGAAGAGGTCTAAAAAGGCATTCCATATCTACAGTCAATAGTATTGTAATAGTGTGTGGTGACTGATGGTAGCCACACTTTGGTGAGCAAAGCATAAAGTACAGGCTTATTGCGGCACCTGGCTGGCTTTGTTGGTGGAGTATGTGACTCTTGATCTCAGGAGTATGTAAATTCAAGCCCTATTTTGGGTGTAGAGATTACTTAGAATAAAATCTTAAAAGAAAAAGACATTCTATATCAAGTCATTCTGACCAGGATGGTGTCCTTAATCTTGAGCCACACTCACTCTACAGAAAATAACCAACACATTTTCACAAAGCCAAGGCTCTACCTTATTAGTCCAAGTAGTGCTCCTAGAGCTTCTCAAATGGCATCAATCTGCAAGTGAGAAAGAGCAGTTCCCAGTCATCTAGTATAGGGGTAAAGATAAGTAGAGATGTTCACAAGTCCATTTCTTCTAAGAATCCCATCTCTATTTTAGAATAGTTGAGAATAGTTTAGTTAGAATACTTGTGGAATAGTTTTAGAATTACTGTTTTGTTTCCAGCCTTGTTTGTTGAGCCTCAAAGTCAAACTTTTCTTTGTCCCCATAGTGGAATTTAGGACCTGAGTTTGACCCTGTGGAGGCTTGCCCAATGTTGTTAATCTCTCTGATTTTATTGTCATCTTTGAAGTATGAAGGACATAGATAACAATCTCATTTCACTGGTACAGATTCAGTGTCATATAGAGGTGAAGAGTACAGATTCTGAAGTCAAACAAATGTGAGTCTCAGGCATGCAACTTACTAGTTGTGTAATCTAGAGAAAGTTACTTAACTTAGCTGAAACATAGTTTCCACTCCTGTAAAAATTGGATACAATAATAGCTCATATTTCATAGGTTCTGAGAATAATCAGGAGATGAGATTACACCTGTAAAATAGTGAGGTAGTAAAAATCTTACCAACAATGAGAAATCTCTCCACATTGGTACGGATATAAAGAAAACTGATGTATTTAGAGTACATGCATATGTGTACTCTATGTAGCCCACAGGAGACTACAAAGTCAGAATAAAATTTCACATAATTTAAACAGCAAAGCAGGTCCAAAGTTCACCTGGGATTTGAGATAGCTATTTGTTTAGTTAATTGACCTCCTCTGTAAGAATAACAAAGCTTCTCTTATCTCCTGGAAAAAAAAAATAGTTATACCTCAAAATAGACTCCCAGAGGTGTATTTTCACAGTTCTCGTTTTGAGGGGGAATGAGGCTCATGACCTTGAACACAACTCTGCATTGCAAAACTGAAGACTGAGCTTTTCTAGTCCCTAGAGAGATTATTCTACATTGCAAAGGTTAGAGAAAGGGCCCAGCCCAAGCCCACAATGGCCCCTAAAAAGACATTCTAAAAAGGGGAAGGGAGGAAAATGGTCTCTTTCCCCTTTACTCATCTTTGTCATCCTTGCAAAAGCCCCCCACACTTAAATTATAAATATGAGAAACTATTTAGTAGGTATAAAAACTGTCAGTAAACTCTAAAATATGTTTATGTTTTTAAATATTTTTATTTGACTATTTTATTCTGCTATCCATTTTGTTTCTTCTCCAAGACCGCAGGATCACATAAAGAAAATTTCCCAGTAGGATCTACTTTCCATTAAAAAGGAGAGTGGTGCCCTCCTCTGGGACTGTTACTGCCAACCTATGTCCCACACTGTCTGCCAGGAAAATAAGTCTAGGCAAAATCACATCTATGGAGACACATCTAAGCAAAGAATCCCGCAACAGCACACTAAGTTTTATAGACAACAAAGATCTATTTAAAATTTTTTTAAAAGGTCCTACGTGTAAATAAATGTTATATCTGTGTGTATGTGTATGGTACTAAATATACGTAACATATATATTATCATATATATTGGCATATACGTTATAAGATTGTGTCTACTTTAAACAAGATGTAGCTGACTTAATTTCCATATAAACTTTTCAGATCTACTGCAGGTGTTTAAAAAAACCTGGAGGATTTTTGGTCTAAAAACTCAGCACTTCATAAAATTATTTATGCATGTTTTTGAACATTTCGACCCAGGGAAGAGGGCAAGGGAGAGCTTTACAATGGGACACATTGTTCACCTGAAGGGAAGGTAGTGGTACCTAAAGAAAGAAGAGAGAGAAATTCTGAGTGAGAGGGAGAGAAATAAAACCTCAGATTCTTAATTCCTGGAGGCAGAGTTTTGCCTAATCCGTGAGGCCACTTTGTGTGGATTTAAAAAATTCTCCTTTTCTCCAGAATGCAGCCCCCACTTACTTCTGAGATGGGTGCCAGACTGGAATTAACATCTCACATAATAGGTGCCATCGTGCTGAGGGGGTTTTAGGGAAGGTTAGGGCAGTCTGAGTGTCCATCTGACTCTTCCTTAACCTTCCTCCCCCAATCAAAATTTCTGTCTCTGGAGAACTCTCCAAGGTTTTGAGAACTTGAAATCTCATTCAGGTTAATAGATCAACTCTCAGACAAGATAAAAGGTAAATCTCCAAATATAACAGTTTTCACCACTGCACCTAGCTATGTAACTGGAACACAGTAGGTACTCATTAAGAACTTGCTGAAAAAAACTATGCTGAATTATTAACTGACTGAATTGCTTTTAAGAACCCGAATATCCCAAATAGGCAACTAAATGGGCTATTTTGGGGGATTTAAAAGAAACACAAAGACAATAGTGAAGCTTTTTTAGGTCATTATCTTTCTCATCTAGGAGCTATTCTTGAGGAACAAAGCAAAATAGAGGTAGAAAACATGGGCCCTTGTGTATTAACCAGATTTGATGATGTTCATTCTAGTCAAAAGAAATATAAAGAAAAAATTCCTGAATGTCTCCATTCTTCCAGGTACTTCCATAAATGCAGCTCCTTAAGGTGGTGGTTGTTGTTGTTTAAACAGGTAGCTCAGATCACATGACTCAGAATCCATGTGCCTAACCATTATAATATAGATACTAGATTTTATTATTAGCTACCTGAGCTGTGTGGGTACAACAGAGATGTATCCAGAGCCAACAAGCTTGAGGAAAGACTTAACGGAGAAAGCTTGAGGTTACTAGGCCTAGAAAATTTAAGATAGAAAACATGTCTGCCTTGCAAATTTTAGAGGAGGAATCAGTCCTAGAGACTTTCCATCACTCTTAAGAGTTGAGAAAACTGTCTCTTGTACAGCTGGGAAAACTGACCCCTGGACACGAAAAAAAGTAAGTACAATCACTCAGCAAGTCACAGTAAATCCAGAATAGGAATTCAGGTATATTTATACTCTTCATCCACTGCTCCTTTCATCATATTAAAGTTACTTGATTTCTCTTTACAGTGGTTTGACCAAAGCTTGTTTGGAAGAGGAAACCCTTGATGACTGGGCTGATTACTGGCTACACATGTGCAGCCACAAAGACTCTGTTTTCCTGATGTACTAACATTTTTTTAATAGAAAGATCGAAATCTCTTTTCCTATGAGGACTAAGAAGCATGTGTTCTCAATTATCTCCAACCCATAACTGATAACATGGGAAAACAATTAGCAGCATTATGCAACCTGATCTTTACTGTGAAGGACTTTAGATTGAATCTCATTATTAATTTGGCATCTGTTTCAGAGTGACAGTTTCCTGGAAATAAACAAATAATAAGAAACATATTAAGTGCCTTTCTTCTCTAATTCCACCTAGTCTATATGTGAAATTAGGGAGAAAATCAAATAAAACATTTTTATTTTTGTGATGACCCAAGAAGTCCCCAGAAATAATTGTAAACATTAGGATTCCCGTGGAGCAGTTTTTAAAATCAGGTCATCATAAGCTGTCAGTCAAGTAAACTGCTAAGTTGATCTTACTTTCTGGTAGATTCCAGTGCCTTTATCTGCCCTATGGTTCCTGTTATCTCTTGCACATGTTTCCCACATACACACTTATCTCCATTTGTGCCACCAGGCTACAAAAGAAACAGGCTTCCACTTCTTGATTAGGATTCAATTCTTAGAGATACAATGCTAGGCCCTGAGACTCTGGAGATGAAGGAAAGCAAACACCAGGTTAAAGGTTGAAAGCTCTTAAAAAGTGGTAATCAAAAAGTGACCATTACAGAAATGTCAAGATTGAATCCTTTGGGGAGGAATTAAAAAAAAAAAAAAAAAGACTTAAAAATTTAAATAAGTTAGGGGAAACAACTAAAAGGAAAATAAAAGACCATTGTTTATTCTTTTATTCTGAATTTAGCACTTGTACACACAACATGTTTCATTGTTTTCTTTCTCTTCAGCGAGATTCATAGAAATTCCAGAACTAAAAAACACTAAGGCTATGTATTCCAAATAACCATCTTGAAATCCACTATCAAGTCACCATTTGGTTACTCATCCAGCTGAATAATTTCAGAAATGTGTATGTGTGTGTGTATATGTGTGTATTGTTTTTGAGTAGAAGAATTGATTGGTTTGTCACCCCCAAAATATGCCTCGTTGGCATAAAAATTATTTTAGGCTGATTGTTTTTTTAAAACCAGCAGATATAAAAAAAAAAAAAAAACCCTCTGAAAACCAAGTGGAAGTTACCCTTTTATGTGAGCAATTGACATTTATAAGGGAAATCTCTATTGGTAAGGGTATCTCTCTGTGTGTACCAGGGAGAGGAGGGCCAAATCTGAACTTAAGCCTGAATAACAAACATACCCTTGCTTACTGTGCTTTGCCTGAAAACCTGGCTGTCTCCCACCCAATATCTTCTGTCAATAGCTGGAGTTGGTATTTAAAGTGATGGCTTGGTCCATTTGGAGAGCTACTCAGTTTTCCTGGGTATCTCCCATACAGACAAGAGGTATACATGTTATTCAACTTGTTTGTTTTTCTCCTATCAATCTGTCTTTTATCACAGGGGGTCTCAACTGAGAAGTTAGTAGGGTAGAGAGAAATTATTTTTTCCTCCCTCTATAATTTCCACATTGAAAATTAATTTATTTTTCATTGATGATACCCAAAACACATAAGAATACAATAAAATTTTCCCTCCTCTACACTGCTTCATAACATAAGAAACTGTTGTCAACTTTCAAAAAAACACTGTGTTAAGGAATATAATATGTGACAATTTTTGACTCAGTTGAGATAAGGAAATCAAAGCACTCCATTTTTAGAAAGGCTTCTTTCTTCTGGGCCCTATTTACTCATGTTCTATATTATACTTTGCATCTGGATAAACCAAAGAAGCTATGTTCCCACCCCAAGGAAAAAACAAGAAAGTTAATCATTCTGAGTTTCATCCTAGGCCCCCACACACATGCTAACATCTACAAAGAACCAGACCCGACCCCAAGCATGTTCCAAGACATTAGCTTCAAAAAAAACCTCAGCTAACGCTGGCATCAATACCCCCTTCCTTCAATGTTTTATGAAATAACACCTATTATTCACCTGTCACTTACTCACTCACCTTTAATCAGACTCTTCTCTGGATTCCTGAAATAACGTGTATCCTGAACCCCTTTCCAGTATAAACCCCTAACCCCTGTGATGACAAGACACACTCTCCTTTCCTTCCTGACTCTCCCAGATCTGCTACCTCCACCCCACTCGGTAGGATCTGACCTCAAGTCACCAGATTCTGATTCATTCTGAGGCCAGTGTCTGATTGCTCTTGGCCAGCACCCTGGGTTCAGAGGATGTGGTGAAAGCAAGAATATAACATTTTCAACTGCTATAGTATGAGAAGGACACAACCTGGTAAAGAATTTCCCATAGATATGGCCAAGGTTGGATTCTATGTGTTTAGAAAGAATGACAAATATCCACCAGAGACACAAAATTATATTATACTATGATTACAACCAGTTAAACTATTGCCATTGGAAGGAGGCTGGAAGGAACTCAGTCTTCCATTTATACATTGAATAGTACTTAGGCTCATACACTGAAGGTTGAATGACTTTTTTCTATTTACCAATATAATTTTCTGTACCTTATTAAAATACGAAAAATCAGTGGGGGGGCATTCTTTCTTCTGTTGAGCTTAGCATCAAACTTCCATTGTGAAGATATATATTTCTTTATAATCTAAATATACTTTCTCTTACAACACCTTGAGTAGGGTTTAGCATATATATTTAACAAGTGTTACAGAAAGAGAAAATAGGAGGGATGAGGGAAGGAAATTGCACAAGACTGGGGAAAAATATGTATGTAAATGATCCTACATGGAGTTTATAAAAAATCTAATATAAGCTCAGAGATAGTTTCTTCTTCCAGCTCCTCCTCACCTGCTTCCTCCTCCCCCTCCTCCTCCTCCTCACCATCATCATGCTTACTGTAATCTTATCATCTATTTCATAAAGAATCTGATATAATCAAGTCTGCCCAGGCTTCTCAATTAAGTTTTAGCTATAAGTCTTAGCAAATGTTTCCACACTCAAGTTCAAAGTAATGTTAATCAGAATTGGCAAAGAGGAAGTCAAACTTTCACTCTTCACAGACGACATGATACTCCACATAGAAAACCCGACAGACTCCACCAGAAGCCTACTAGAACTGATCCAAGAATTCAGCCAAGTTGCAGGATACAAAATCAATGTACAGAAATTGGTTGCATGTTTATACACCAACAATGAAGCAAAAGAAAGAGAAATCAGGAAACTGATCCCATTCACAATTGCACAAAAAAACATAAAATACCTCAGAATAAACCTAACCAAGGATACAAGAGATCTGTATGATGAAAACTATAGAAAACTTATGAAGGAAATTGAAGAAGACACAAAGAAATGGAAAAACATTCCATGCTCATGGATAGGAAGAATAAATATAGTTAAGATGTCATTACTACCCAAAGCACTCTACACATTCAATGCAATTCCAATCAAAATTGCACCAGCATACTTCTCAAAACTAGAACAAACTATCCTAAAATTTGTATGGAACCACAAAAGACCCCGAATAGCCAAAGTAATACTGAAAAATAAAACCAAAATGGGAGGTATCACCATCACAGACTTTAACCTCTACTACAAAGCTGTCATCATCAAGACAGTATGGTATTGGCACAAAAACAGACACATAGACCAATGGAACAGAATTGAAAACTCAGAGCTGGACCCAAAGGTATACAGCCAACTAATCTTTGACAAAGCAGGAAAGAATATCCAATGGAAAAAAGACAGCCTTTTTAACAGATGTTGCTGGGAGAACTGGACAGCAACATGCAGAAGAATGAAACTAGATCATTTTCTCACACCATGCACAAAAATAAACTCAAAATTGATAAAGGACCTGAACGTGAGACAGGAAACTATCAACACCCTAGAGGAGAAAGCAGGAAACACCCTCCTTGACCTCCACCGCAGCAACTTCTTACTTGACACATTCCCAAAAGCAAGGGAATCAAGAGCAAAAATAAACAATTGGGATCTCATCAAGATTAAAACTTCTGCACGGCAAAGGAAACAACCCACAAAACTAATAGGCAACCAACGGAATGGGAAAAGATAGTTGCAAATGACATATCAGATAAAGGGTTAATATCCAAAATCTATAAGGAACTCACCAAACTACACGCCCGAAAAACAAACAACCCAGTGAAGAAATGGGCAGAAGACATGAACAGACACTTCTCCAAAGAGGACATCCAGATGGCCAACAGACACATGAAACGATGCTCAGCATCCCTCCTCATCAAGGAAATACAAATCAAAACCACACTGAGATACCACTTCACGCCAGTCAGAGTGGCTAAAATGAGTAAATCAGAGAACTCTAGATGCTGGCGAAGATGTGGAGAAACAGACACCCTCCTACACTGTTGGTGGCAATGCAAACTGGTGCAGCCCCTCTGGAAAACAGTGTGGAGGTTCCCCAGGAAACTAACAATAGAACTCCCCTATGCCCAGCAATAGCACTGCTAGGAATTTACCCAAGGGATACAGAAATGCTGAGGCATAGGAGCACATGGACCCCAATGTTCATAGCAGCACTCTCCACAATAGCTAAAACATGGAAAGAGACTAAGTGTCCATCAATGGACGAATGGATCCAGAAGATGTGGTTTATCTATACCATGGAATACTACATGGCAATGAGAAACAATGAAATCTGGCCATGTGTAGCAACATGGATGGACCTTGAGGGTGTTATGCTGAGCGAAATAAGTCAGGCAGAGATGGACACATATCATATGTTTGCACGTATAGGAGGATTAGGAGGAACTTAACTGAGGACCACGGGGGAGAAGAAGAGGGGAAATGGTGGGGGAAAGGGAGAGAGGCAAACCATGAGAGATTCTTGAATACTGAGAAACAAACTGAGGACTGATGGAGGTGGGGGGGAGGGGGGTGATGGGCATGGAGGAGGGCACTTGTGGGGATGAGCACTGGGTGTTATATGGAAACCAACTTGACAATAAACTATTTGTAAAAAAAAATAAAAAATAAAAATATTAAAAAAAACAAAGTCATGTTAATCAAAACCTTAAGATCTGTGAGAAAGTACTTTGCAATTTCATTAACAAACAATAGTTTGAAAAGTTAGTAGATAAGTATATATGGTAAATAGATAATTAATAAAAAGTTTAGAACAGAGAAGTTTTTCTATTATCAGTAAAAAGATGTGTTCAGATGCTGTTCAAAACATTAGAGAGAACCTTTCTCTTGAGGCATGAACAATCTAAGTGCAGTTTTGGAGAAAGACAGCAAGGTGAAGTGTCACATATCAGAAATAAAAGAAACTTAAAATATGTATCAGTTAGTGTGTGCAGGTGCTGTGGTGCATACACATACGGTCCCCCCAAGGATGTTCATAACCTAATTCAAAGATCATGTGAATATATTACCTTATGTGACAAAAGGAAATTTTTAGATAAAGTTAAGTAAATGTCTTGAGGATAGAAGATTTTTCTGGAATATTCATGTCGACCAACATAATCATAAAGGTCGTCATAAGAGGAAGGAGGATGGTCAAAGTCAGAAAGGGAAATGTAGGGATGGAAGCACAGGAAGAGAGAACAGATGCTATGCCTGTGTCTTTAAGGACCAATGAATACAAAGGTAACGTCTATAAATTGGAAAAGACAAGGAAACACATTCTTCCCTGGAGACTTCAGAAGTAACATAGCATTGTGGACATTTTTTTTAGAGAGAGAGAGAGTACAAATAATGGAGCGTTAGAGGGCGGGAGAGAGAGAATCTTAACCATGTTCCATACCCAGCACGGAGCCAGACACAGGGCTCAATCTCACAACCGTGAGATCACAACCTGAGCTAAAATCAAGAGTTGATATTTAACCAGGTGAGCCACCCAGGTGCCCCAACATTTTTATTTTAGCTCCTTGAGATACTTTTAAGACTTTTGACTTCCAGAGCTATAAGATAAAAGATATGTGTTGTTTTAAGCTACTACATGTGCAGTAATTTGTTATAGCAGCAATATTAAACTGCCTAACATATAGAAAGGTATATTAGTGACAAATCATAACCACATTCATTGTTTATCTACCAAGAAATCTGGAAGTTGCCAGTTCCAGCATCAGGGCAGTGGCTAAACAATGTTTTCAGAAAATCAAGTTCTTTGTGTCTTTCTGTTCTTCCATCTTTAAAGTATTGCTTTTCATTTGTGGCCTCTCAACAAAAAAGGACTGTCATAGCCCCCAACACCTTCAAGGCTAAAGATTTCTTCCTAAATAGAAATATAAACTACAATCATTACAACAAGTATATGAGCAAATACCAAAGCAAATGCTTTTGGTATTAACATCAAAATAAAATTAAGTAAAGAAATATCCCTTCATTTCTTTCCATGTTAGGAAACTCCAAAATCACACCCCTTCACCCCACCTGATGTCTCTTTTTCTTTCATTGTCCAAAACTGGGTTACTAAGCCACCTCCAGGAACAAGGGAAGTTGAGACAGTGAATATCTAGTAAAGTTCATAAGAGTTTTATTGCTCCTCTATTATCCACCCCCGCTAAAAGTGTGGTTTATTAGCAAGAAAGACTAAATCAGATCGAAGAATGCCCATGGGAGGGCAACTAACTGTATCTGCTAGAAGATGTTTCTCCTGGCTCATTTCTTTGACAGCATCAAGAAGCAAGTATCATAATTAAGCGATGGCCCTCCATAATGTCAGTCTCCAAAGGAAAGAATCATGTTCCCAACTGAGTTATTTTGTAAACTGCAATATGAAAATGAGCTGTTTAAATCAGCTTTTCCCAAATGGACACTTCAAAAGACTGGTCCTCAGTGGTAGTCTGGGGGCGGGGGGCAAGGGAGAAAAGATTTCTTTTGTATGTATGTATGTATGTATGTATGTATGTATGTATGTATAAATAACTTAATGAATTTATGAATGTATAAATAAGTTATCTTACATATAAGCACATTAAAAACTTTAACAGTTAAACATCTCCCCAAAAATCCATAAAAGTACCCCAAAATAATATATCATCCTATATAACACTAATATCTCACTGACTGCACTTTCAGAAAGTTTAGCATATGATGTCTCTTCTCTCTGCTCTCTCAGAAGGCAGACAAGATTCTGGATAGATTTTTAATATGTAACTAAGAAGAGATCTGAAGGTGCTACTGATAGCCCAGGTCACTGCTAATTGTATGGCATATCAAAATAGCTGGTATTTATTCTTCCCTCTTTGATCAGACCCAGCAAAGTATAAATTAGCCTGGAATGGGTAAATAGTCTTACATTCTGTCAGTTAAAGAGGCTCTGAAAAAACTGATGGGTTTAACCAAGCAGAGGCAACACTGAAAATTAAGCTGCTGGCATCTTGAATTGTAATGAGAAAAAAAAATGTTGGTAAGATTTAGGAAGATTATGAAAAGTGGATACAGCTAATTCGAGTTGTGCTTACTGCATGGATGCTTTCATTTAAGTGATTTAGCGACAGATCTATTTCCAGTTCTCAGCTCTGTAAACAGCCTGTAAGAAAAGAAAACATCACAGAGGTAGAAGAGCTCTGAAATTACACCCTGTCATTCATTCTGTCTCCCCTTTCCAGAACTTCTCTGGTGCTTCCTTCTTACTTTACATTATTTATTTTCCTAAAACACTCAGCCTGTAGCCCAGCCAGCATCCAGAAGCCAGGAGAGTCTGTCATGCTTTTCTGGAGCTCTGTGCTATCCACCCCAGACCTCATGGCCTACATATGCTAATGCACAGAACATATGTTCTTTGAATGTTCTGACTGCACTTTTGAAAGATGTTGCTCACTGCTGTCACTAACGGATATAGAAAGACATAAAAATTATAACAGAACCATCAGGCAGACACTGGACTTATATATTGGAATTCCAGAACCATATATTGGAATTCCAGAACCCTATGTATTTCCCCAAAAAAGTCTGCAAATCCTTCCTCAAGCTGTCAGTCACTGTTGTGTGGGAAAGAAACATTTTAATCCTTTGAACAGAGATAGTTCAATGCACACTGAAGCAGCATTAACTTTTCTCCAAGGCTCATAAGGTTTTCTCAACCACTAACCACTATAGCCAAGAAAACCAATGTCTCCATGCCTTGGAACATTGTCCTGTGGATACCAAGAACGAACAGCCTGGTGGATCAGAGTTTTAGTGCTCAGACAACACATATGGAAATATTCATGTATCTATTGAATTCCTCTGGAGACTTGGAATTCCAAGGACTTGTCAGAAATGCTTTCTCCTCCCTCCTGAACCACTCAACTGACTTTGGGTTCTGTGGTTTTATTGAAGACACTGTATGGCTTGAAGAGCTTAGAGGAGGTCGCAGTAGGTAGATGTTGGAAGTGTAAATACAAGGAATATAAGAATTTGGTTCTTACAGCTAACACGACCATCTTTACCACGATATCCACTTTTACAAAATATCAACCAACCAACTCATCTAGGCACTGACTGCCAAACATAGATACTCAGATATTAAGTGGTCCACTAAAATATAATCTTTCTTTTTAGACTTAAAGCACTAAGATGTTTGTGAGGTGAAAGAAGTGTCACTAGAGAAGAGATGAGAATAAATAACACAATTGGGACACCAACAGGTATTTCCACCAAAGTAAAGACCCATCAGTGGCTTCATTGGCAGTTCCAAACCTGTATTTTAGGTATTCTTCAGGCAAAGGTTCATTATCAAAGTATATTCAAAGCAATGAGTCAAAGGTACTATCCTCCTCACAGTATTATCAGATTCCCTTACTTTTTGCATACTGGAAAACTACAGATTTTTACAGGAGCTGGTTGTTTTCGAGAAGGAGCACATAATACAAATGCCATTCCCAAGAGAAACCTAGGAGCTTTCTTGTGTCGGGTGTCAAAGGCATGTGGCAATCAATCTGGATTGGGGTCATATTTAAATTCCATGCTACAGAGACCATTTTCCTCTCTGGACTGTCTAGAGATGCTAAAATCTGTAACTATGTATTAAACATAGCTAAGGAAAACTTAAAACATCTACCTCAAAAATGTCATCAGGGATTTGGATCTGCCACAGCTATTTAATTTAGCCATCCCATGAGATGCTGAGGTAGCACGGTACTTTACAATGTACTCAATTTCTTGTCATCTCTCCAGAACCAGCTCATTTCATCTTACAATGATTTTTAAGTATCATGCACCTATAAATTAAATTTTATAAGCTACCCTGAGTTCATTTTCAATGACAATCTTATGGATCAAACCCAATTTCTAAACATTCTATTGAAGATTCTTCATGGAGTTTCAGTCTCATGATTACACTGTTACCTTCATTTCTGCAGATCCTATGCATTGTAAAAGCACAGCTAAAAGATTTTCCTCCAACATCTGAAAGAATTCTTCCCTCTTCTGGACTCCCATAGTCTTTGTTTATCTTTGGTCTATGTCACTTATAACCTGCCTCTTTTTAGAATTACTTATTTATATCTAATGTCCTCTTCAAAATGCAAACCCCTTAAAACATTCAAGTGCATTTATCTTTTGGAACTCCCCTGTGTCTAAATCAGTCTTGTACATATACCTAATTCAATCCATTCTTTCTAAATAAGAATATGATTTTAATTCAATAAAGTTACTAATAAACATGATACAGAGAATCAGAGAAATGTGATGTGGTGTGGGTATTAAACACATGAACTTTATTGTCAGATTTGCAAGTTATTAATTGTGAAAACATGGTAAATAAAGTTAAATATTCTAAGTCTTCGTTTCTTAAGACCTATGAGATGGGGATATCTCTAGGACATGCATCATAGGGTTTTTGCCAGAATTTATGAGGTGATGCCCTGTCAGCAGCTCAGTATAGTAAATGCCCAGTAAATGCTGCTATTATTTTTCTGTAGAAAAAGAAAGTACCAAGACATATAAAACATTTTCATTCCATCTCTCTTTATCCCTCTCTCTCTATGTTTCTCAATCTCTTTCTCTCTCACAGACACACACACACACACACACACACATTCATACATCCCAGATATTTTATATATGGTCACATCAGTAAAAATAATGCAGCACCACAAAAGGATTAATTATCATTTGCACTGTATCATTCCTCAACACAAAACTTCTGCCAAACAAAAAAAAATCCAGATTTAATCGAGGTCAGATATTTTTCAAGATGACTATTACAATAGAGCATTCTCTACTCCAACCTCCAGGTTGGTAAGTGTCTCAAAACTAAACAGAAAAAGACTTTTCTTTTACAAAGAGAGTTGAGTAGAGCTGGCAGGAATGTTGTTGAGGAAGGCAGCAATCAGTGTGAACCAGTAAACAGTATGATTGTGGTGGCTTAAAGGGAAATGTCCTTCGAAGTCTGTAGTGGGCTGATTCTCAGAATGAGCTGTTAAAGTGTGGAAGGATGCAAAGCTGTATTCTGCACTTGAGTGGTTGCTTAATCCTAGGGGCATGCCACAGTTTAGGAAAGAGAGGAGCCCGACTAAAGTTTGGTCCATCTAATTCAATAGGTAAATTATAGGCAATTATGAACACTTGTTCATTACATATCACTTATATTTCACTGGCCAAAGCAAGACACATAGCTATACCCATTTTAGAGGACGAAGGGAAGTACCATCTGGCAACATGTCAAATAGGATAAGAATATAAATATTTATGAAAAAAACAAGTGATGACCACAGTAGCTCTCAACTTTTCCTTTCCTCTTCATGGAAGAAACCAATCTCCTGCCACAGGCAACTTCTACCAGTGTGCTTTTGCCTTACACCAGGAAGTTTCAAAAGGCTATTCATACAGGAGCTTGACCAAGGTATTTTACTGTTAAAATTGAGAAAATAATGTGTTTTCCCAATGTTCATTAAGAAACTAGAACAAATTATTTGTAGTTATGTACTTTTCCTTCATAAACATTTCACATTAATGACTACTATAACCTGTAACCTATTAATGTTTGAAACTAAGATAATTTATTTAGCCTCAAGGTAATCTGTACAGACCTTCACCTTTACAGGTACTTTGCCACATGAATAGATTTGAGTAGCTCAACTGCATCTTATTGGCCTTGAGGAATCTCTACCTTCTCTATCTAGTAGATCAAAAGCTCTGCCTAGTAAATCTAGATAAATCATTCATTTTATTTAAGTCACATGAGCAGATAGAGATAATAATATCTCCTACTGAAGGGGTGGTCATGAGGATGGAATGATGTGATGTGAATCTTCTTTGCAAATGTAAAGGAGTAAATTTGGAGGGGATTATTATTTATATGTTAGATTCTGCTCATAAATCAGAGTTGAACTATGTGCCAAGAACAGTTTATATACATTTTCCACTTAATTTTTCCTAAAAATTAATGAGTTACTATTGTCATGCTACAGATGAGGAAACTGAAGCTCAAAACATCAAATCTACTTATACTCTTTTAACTGATAAATGATAAGGCCACATTTCACTTAGTCGTCTTCTAATCCTAAAGCCTACAATCAATAATTCATTTATTTCCTTCCCTCTAATTCACACATAGCAGATAAATAAAAACCTGAAAATTATTATTTAATTTAAGAAAATTTAAAAATTCCAGTATGCTCCACCTGCCATAATCCTCACCCCAGGTCATGAAATGGTGTGTGCTCATGAACTACTCATCACTCATCGGGACCCTGCAAACAATGAGCTCCCTGTCTTGATGAGATGGAGGAGCCAAGAAAGGAGCAGGTATGCAAGTAAAAAGATGTCACCTAATTTGCAGAGCCCCCCTTCTTTGATTGTACTACACTCCCCTTAACAGTTTCTCCTCTCCCTTTCAGAGGTATGACCTTGAGGAGAGAATACATTATGATAAGCCATCACTCTTGCCCACTATTAGAACACTATTCGTAAACTTCAGGCTAGAGACATGTTTTCCTATTAAAGATTGAAATGAGAGGCCATTTCTTCCCTGGTAAGGCCCAAAGGACAGATATTGATCTACTGCTATTAAGAGATACCCATATGATTTTAAAGGAATTTCAATTTATGATCTGAAACTAAATTCCTTAGAGTGAGATAATCTCTTCTTTATTCTAAGACACCCATGCATGTTTGCATATGGACACACACACACACACACACACACACACAACCTTACTTTGGAAACAGGGACTGCATTGATAGGATAATAGACTCTGTCCCCAAAACACAGATGGAAAAGATTCAGTCTTTATAGGACAGTGGGTTCTGTATTATAAAATGTGCAATAATTTGGGCAAATTACTTCTTCACTTTAAGCTACAGTTTCCACATCTGTAAAATAAAGATAAAAAGTATCTTTCCATGGGGTATTTGTACAGATACAATTCAACAAGATAATGCATATAAAAACATTTTAGCTCTGTGCCTTTCACAAAATTAGCACTCAACTAATGTTTTTAGTAAGTATGTAAATTCTTGGGACCCACGCTTACAAATAGACTTACAAAAAATGGGATGTGGAAAAGGCTAGAATCTACATTCAAGAAACAATCATGTTGACAGTTTCCAGATTACAAGTCCTGGACCTGAAACAGAGGACAGTAAAAAATGCATTTGGACACTGCTTGAGCTAGAAGAGCAGGAAGAAACAAATGCTGCCAAGGAAATGTTGGCATTTGCTTCCTCCAAATGCTTCTGAGTTTCTGAAGATGAAAAGATAAAGGGATAGATAGCACTAGAAAGAACATTTTGCTCACCTGTGTCAATATGGGTCCAATCAGGAGAGAGAAACCACAAAATAATTTGAACAGATAAAAAGTTTAAAAGAAAGAATTGTTGGGGCACCTGAGTGGCTCAGTTGGTTACGTGCCCAGCGTCAGCTCAGGCCATGATCTCACAGTTCCTGAGTTCAAGCCCCACGTTAGGGTCTGAGCCCAGAGCCCAAGCCTACCTCGGATTCTGAGTTTCCCTCTCTCTCTGTTCCTCTCCCACTTGGGTTTTTTTCCCCAAAATAAATAAACAAACATTAAAAAGAATGAATTGTTAACAATAACAGAGAATTCGAGTTATGTGGTCTTGACTACTAAGAAGTAAAGAAAACTGTGAGAAACATAGGCAGAGTAGTTATAAGAAACTTCCACTACCCTTGAGCACAGAGGTAGAAGTCCCAAAGAAGAGTATCCCCAACCCCTAGATATCATCCAGGGATGAGATTTGGACCTTACTGACAGGGCACTGCAAAGGTCCACAGAAGAGCAGAGAAGTCACTGTGGTGCTCCATCAATAAAACTTGCTGGGAATCTGCCCACTATGGTGCTAGGGAAATTGCTCATGGGGACATGCCTCACTGGAGGCACTCACTAATAAAACAGACTGAGTGGATGTCAGTTAATTGCTAGTACCTGGGTGCTGTTTGCTGCCATGCGATGCAGGAGCCTGTTACTAGAAATCATGAATTCTGCAGAATCCTGCCAAGCAGGCACACTGCAACCAGGATGCAAAACATCTTCCTTCCAGAAGTGTCTCTCAAAGCTAGCTGGCAAAGGGAAAACATTTAGAGGGCTCAAATCCTTATAAGGGCTCAAATTCTTATAAAGCAGTCAAAAAGAATGAATTTCAATATCTGGCACACAGCCTTCAGTCAATGAAATTTTCTAAATAGATCAACAGCAATATAGAAACATAGCATTGACCTTTGTTTTCCATTTATTTCCACAACCCAGTGACTACCCATATAGCTTTTGGTTGTCACCAGGGAACAAGTTTGATCTAGGTTTTCCCTAACCCCTTTGTTCCACCTTCTCCCAGTGAAACTTTTATTCTCCAAGTGCACCCAGTGAAAGCTATAATTACCAGTGATTCACTTCTCCATGTAATCAGGTTAAGAGTTAGTGCAGTGGTTCTCACAGTGTAGGTTTTTTCAGCAGTGTCTTGGAATTTTTTAGAAATGCATATTTTCAGGCTCCAGTTGAGACCTAGTGAACTGGACACTCTGACAGCACCCAACTGCTAGGTGATGCTGATGCTTGTTAACGTTTGAGAACCACATCTATGGAGGAAAGCAATTTGACTAGACTGATCCACCTGGAAGTATGAATGACAAGGTTAGAACTTATTGAGTCAGTTATTTTAAAAAGAGGAAGCTTCAAAACAAGTCTTGTAGCTTCCACTTCTAACTAGACTGTCCTCGTTTCTATGAGAATCAATGGCAGACAGCATTTCTATCCAAGAGTATGGAAGTTACCAGACCTGCCAGAATGAGACCAGTCTGCACTGGCCAGGAACTGTGGTATACAGCCAGCTTCTGGGAGGTGGAGGTGGGGTAGGGAAGCTGATAAAAGAATTAAGTTGCTGCGCTAATTGGTACATAAAGCTTATCTACAAAAATCCAATCTGGGCCCATGGGGGGTGGGGGGGAGAGTGGTTTGAATGTAATTATAAATGGATCATCCTTCATGACATAGGCCCTGGCTTAGTTGGCACTGACTCAGATTATAGCAAAGGGGTCAGTCTCCCTCACTTTTGAAATTGAGGACAGGAAAGAGGAAGGAAGATAAATGGTCACATAAAATCAGGTTACAAAAAGCAATCTACCACTGCTTCCAGGGGGTCATAAAGGGCATTAAAGGTAAAGATGTGCTATATTATCTGAATTCCATACCTCATGTAAGTGTTTTTGTTTCAATTGCATGTTATATTATTATATGACCTGTTGCAATTTGCTAATGTGGTACATCCAAAGAAATGTGGCTCAAAATCAAGAAAAATAAATATGATTTGTCTTAAGTACCCATTTGGAAGGAAACTCGTCAAGCATCATTCCATTCGGGAAACTTAAACTGGAATTAGGAAGAGCCTGGACACTTCCAATTGGGAGAAAGATGCTGTGGAAAGAAAACTGACCCCCATCCTAAGCTATGCTGCTGAAGCAATTTCAGAACCTTGGACAAGTCATAGTCCTTTTATGACTTCAGTTAAGGTGCAATTCTACAAACTACCTAATGCTGCCAGGTCTTTGCACACGCTATTTCCTCTGTAAGAAATGTTTTCTTCTCTCAAATTCAGTAAACTCTCTTACTTCAAGATTCAACTCAAAGACTATCTCAGTAGATAGTCACTGATCTCTTCAGGTAAAGGTAGTAGTAAAATCTCCCCAATAACCATAAGGAACATTTACTAGTATCATGCATACGTGCAATAATGGGTTTCCCTTATCACAAAATATTGTAATGATTTGTCTACTGGTCTGTCATCTTCTCAGACTGATAAAAATAATGACCACAAAAGAAAAGATTTTAATTGTACTTAGTGGGAGAAATAGAGTACATTAACTCCATCTTAGAAGCAGAAGTCTTCCCAATAACATTTCATATGGAAGAAATTGCATATTTATATAGAAATATAAGATATAAATCTTGTCATCAAAGAGTGTATTTGCTTGATTGACCAATTCGGGGCACAGAAGAGGCTCTACCACCTCACATATACAAGGCGTATTGTGAACTCCAGCTCCAAGACTGCAAACCTGCACTGTTCAACATAGGAGCCACTGGCCGCAGGGACCTGTTTACATTTGAATTTAAATTAAAGTAAAAATGTATTTCTTCAGTTTCGCCAGCTGCTCAATAATCACATGCAACTAGCGGCTGCCATATTGGGCAGTGCAGAGATATTCAATATTTCTAGCAATCCCAAAATGTTCTATCGGAAGTGCTTTTTTATAAACATTAATAATTTGATAGAAAGAAACTCAAAATAACAGTGAGGAGAAAACTCTTGAGAAATTTCCAACGTCAATCCCTTGACCACATGGTGACCACCTGATCATTGCGTGTGCTCGTAACTGAGGAAAAGACATCTTGGCAGGAGATGCTGTAAGAAGAGCTTACTCATTATAAACCAAGAGCAGTGTGGTCTGTTACAGGAAGTTTAAGTCTATCTTATCTTAGACACGGTGATTGCAGTGATTGGCCTTTGGCAAGAATAAATAATATTTAAATGCTATGAGAGTTAACAGCCAGAAGACTGTAAGATGCTTTTGGTTTACCTGTAAATTAGGGTCTATGTATGAAATAACAGAAGTCATATCTATCCAAATAAAACCTAAAAGGATGTTAACACCAAATAGAGAATCATAAGGCAATATGCGTGAGATAGAGACACTTGCCAGAAATACATTTGAATTAGTAAAAACAATAACAGCTAACTAAAAATACTTATCAATATTTATCAAAAGTTTGAATTCTAGGGGTGCCTGGGTGGCTTAGTCAGTTAAGCATCTGACTTCGGCTCAGGTCATGATATCATGGTTTGTGGGTTCAAGCCCCGCATCAGGCTCTGTGCTAACAGCTAGCTCAGAGCCTGGAGCCTGCTTCAGATTCTGTATCTCCCTCTCTCTCTGACCCTCCCCTGCTCATGCTGTCTCTCTGTCTCTCGCTGTCTCTGTCTCTCTCTCCCTCTCTCTCAGAGATAAATAAAAACAGTAAAAAAAATGTTTTTAGGGGCGCTTGGGTGGCTTAGTTGGTTAAGCGTCCGACTTTCGCTTAGGTCATGATCTCGCGGTTCGTGGGTTCAAGCCCCGCGTCGGGTTCTGTGTTGACTGCCAGCTCAGAGTCTGGAGCCTATTTCAGAGTCTGTATCTCCCTCTCTCTCTGCCCCTCCCCTGCTCACGCTGTCTCTCCCTCTCTCCTAGAAATAAATAAAAATATTTTTAAAAAATTTTTTTAAGTTTGAATTCTATTCTGTTCCCCTACACACACACACACACACACACACACACACACACACACAGCTTATTGTTAATAATAATGTATGAGTGGGGAACAGATATACCCATTACTGCTTTTCTCTCTTTTGTTTCTTTGATTTCTGGGGTAGAAGATTCAAAGGGCCATTTGGCACAGGGTTTAAAGACAAGGACACTACATGAAAATCTGATAATTATTGACATTTTGAGTGTAGCTACTTTCAAAATCCAAAAGAAATAAGAAGAAAATACTAAGTTTTGGAGTATAACTTAATGGTTTATACATATTATCTTATGTAATTTTCACAGCCACCCTGTAAAATGATTATTATTTACTTCTTTTATAGATGCTGAATCTTAAGTATAGAAAAATAACTTTATCTAACAACTATTCAATTTGTAATAAAATTTTTCCAGAACATGAAAATAAACACAAAGACAGCTGTGTCCTTTCAATATTCAATCATTATCTAACAAGCCCACACAACTATTATCTTCCTAGAAAACAACTTTAACTAGTTTACTATTGATTGATAGTGATCAAACTGGGTTACATGCTAACTTGTAGATATTTGACTGATAGGAATGCAATTGATTCTTGTCCAATAGAAAAGATAACCCCATATTATGGTTTTATTGCTCTGCATAAAACTAGTGTTTGTGTCTAACTTGCAAACTCATTTTAGCATGTCTTTACTGACAGACTACATCAGTCTCTGTTCCTCAAGTATTTTTTGAAGCAGCTTTACCATACTGCTGGTTTCCTCAGTAATGAGTTGGATAATCTGACACATGCTCTCTATATATCTATAGGACAGTCATGTTTTTAACTTTTGGAAAGCTATTATACTGTGACAAGGGTGTTACTTGGCAAAACCTAGGTTTGATCCACTGTTTTTCTGACATTAAAAAAAACAACCCTATTACCTATTAAGTAAAGCCTTAGGTTTTTGGGTTTTTTTTTTTTTGGTTCATTTTTTCAAGTTGATTCACAATATATTAAAACAAAACTACTCATATTGATTTCACATGGCAATCAGTGTGGCATCGAGCCAGACCTAACTCATCCTTAAGAGAAGTCTGAGACTATATAATACCAACCTCTTGTCCACACAGCTTTTGTTTAAAGAAAATAAATGGCTGAAAAGTGTGATGATAGAAACACAATTCTGTAGCAGACAAGAATCTTAGTGATCTTCTCACTCAATCCCTGCATTTAAGGCAAAGAAGTAGCTTTCTAGAAGGTGAAGTATCCTGCCCAAGGTCATACCACAAACTAGAAGATGAGAGGTCAAGATAACCAAATCCAAAGTCCTACCCCATTTGTGCTATTTCACACTGCGTCTCCTTACAAGGGAGGTAAAGAGTCTACAGATGTTGAAAACAGTTTAGTGGAAAGGATAGACAAGATGTAATGAGTCAGCCACAATGCAGCAGGGCCTGGGGTATGGAGGAAGTGAGAGTAGCAAGACAAATACCACCAACATTGAGCATTGGATAAACAGCTCATTGATATCCCTTTCACCTTGGCCATGAATCACATTGTGAATAGAGGTATAGATGTGAGATCCTCACAAAGCGTCTGTTTTCTCATCTAAGCAATGGAGAACCAGGATTTGCCTGAAGAACTTTTTATGAGTTTTAAGTGAGACAATATGTTACTATATTTATTATAGTGTTTAGTGGTAAAAAGTTGTTATCAATGTTATTATTAGAATTATTTTCACTCAACTGCTACCACTACCATGACTACCATAGGTCCAGTCTTCCTATACCAGCTACAAACTCTCCAACTCCTAGCTTCTGGAGAAACCAGTGGTATTGCCTGCTGATTAACTCTGCTCTGGCCTCTAGGTTTCCTAGATATGTTGGGAGGGCTGATTTCTAGAAAGTCAGTCTTTTTTTCAGAGAATCACAACAGTAGGGAAACTGCAAGACAAACAATAGAAGAAGCATTATTTCTTATTATTTATTTAGTTTCCTGAACTAAAGTTTTATTAGCAGGGACTTGCAACTCAGAAAGCAAGGGCCAACAAGACAGGAACCAATACATAGCTGAAGAGATGGTACTATATTAATATATGAATTCAGGGATGGTGATGCTACAGACAAATAACTTACGCAGGTGACGAAGAGAAACTCGTGCTTTTCAGGGCAACATGAGCAATGAACTCAGAGCAGTTCATCTTTGAAAGGCATTAAGTGAAACTCATATTAAGTTTTTTATTTGAGGTACCTCTTTTCTCCTGTGCTATTTCCATAATACTCAGAGATTTATTTCAGTTTCATCAGTTAACTTATCAACTCCTTATCAACCTTAAGGTCAGAATTTTGAGTTTTTGTGTTTCTTAGAATTGACCAAGAATCTTAATAAAGCTGTAGAGGACAACAGTCTCCTTCTCCCCCCCCCCCCCAAAAAAAAATGAGGATATAGGTTGCTTGATCTTCCCATTTAAACCTAATCAAGAGTAAGTTGTTACTCTAAAAATCTGCTTTCTCAAAGCCGATTCAAACACCATTAGATGTTTGGCCTGCTGAGGATGATGAAGTTCAGTTAGGATGCCAGAGAAAAAGGGATCTAAAAAAAAAAAAGTAGGCAGAATGGATCTAATTCTTGGCTACTCAGGTAGAGGGTTAATTGTTCAAGTTAGAAGCATAAACTCCAAAAGAATTTGCATTTACTTCCTTGTGAATGAAAAATGACATGTAGACAAAGAGCCTTGGAAACTAACTAAAACAACATGTGGGGCTTTTTGAGCAGACTTATTTAAAGGATATGGGGTATTCAGCCCATAAAGCTCATCACTGTATGTTCCTAGGCTAAGGTCCCAAAAAAGGCTTGAGAAGGGCAGGGTGGCAAAATGAGAAAATTATGGAGCTTTGGAGACAGTTCCAGGACTGTGTCCCAGCCCTGTTATTTGCTAGGGCAGTGTCAGTAAGCAAACTATTTTCCCTTTTCAACTCCAAAATTCCCTTCAATAAAATGGAGTTAGTAATACCCAAATTAAAGAGATCGATCAAAAGAATACTTGTGAGAAAGATTTGTAAAGTATGCATCACATGATGAGGTCCTATTGGTTCAGGGAATCAAAACGAGTTTTTCTCTAAGTTTCAGGATGATCAAGGGATAACATAGAATATAGCAACACCTTTCCAGTAGCCCTATCCTCAAGTGCTAGGCAGTAAGGACACTAAACTACCACAGTGTAGCAGTGTTTATATTTACACACTTTGTGCCAAAAGATTTATGCACTGATCTATAATGCTAGTATTTAAAAAAATAATAAGTAGATTTCAATGAAGTTGCATAAACTTGCATTAGGAAAACTGATGTTTTTGTGGGGAAAAGCTTTACTGCATTACTCACTATGGGGAAAAAATGTATACCCAGACAGTCTAGGAAGTGATATATAAGCAGGAAATTTTGTCCTCAAGTGTCAGAAGGATTTTCTCTCCTGATCATGAAATCAGGAACAGGCCTACAATAAAAACTGAGGTCCCTCAATATCAAGTTCAACTTTTTACTCGAAAGAACAGGTTTCTTTACAAGAAGAATTTTCTTCTTGAGAGGAGCATTCTGAATTTGTTGTTATTTTAGTTTTTGATGAATTTGGCCAACAAGAAAGCAGTGATCTTAATAAGGGTAGATACAGCTCATTTCAGTAGAAATTACAACTCATCCTAGGGGAAAAAAAACTGAGCTGAAGAGAAAAGAAATCCTTTTAGGATCATTTCCTTCATTCCAGTACAGCAGAGGCTAGGGCCTTCCTGGCCGCATATCTGGTTATTTTGTTGAGTTGAGTTTTAAATAACTGAACTGATTGGCCTTTTAGTGTTTCTCCTGGGAGACTCATTTCACTACATAAAGGAGAGGACTCTTAGGAAGTTTTTCTTGACATAAAATTATCATATACAATACCTTCATACATTTTCATGTATTCAATTTAACCTCCATAAAGCAATCAATAGAATTTTACAAAGAAAACAATCAATAAAATTTTAGAAAAAAGAAAGAATTGTAGAAAGGAAGGAAGGAAAGAAGGAGGGAGGGAGAGAAGGAGAGAAAAAGGGAAGTGCCTGGGGTAGATGAGTTGGGATGAAGATGAAGTGGGGTTGTTATCTAATAGGAGAAGGGAAAAGAGACAGACAAACACACTAAAGAAAAAGAATAGTTGTGCATGTAGAGGTGAGGGGTGGGCAAGAACACTAAAAGAAAGTTCTGTTGGGAAAGGGAAATGTGGATATTCCTCAGAATGGGTTTAAGGTAGTGGCAGCAGCCTAGAAACAACAGTAAATTCCTATATTAATTTCTAATTCTTTCTGTGCCTCAAGAATCTCTATGAATTTGGCAAATTTTCTAATTGTTGCCATTAAAGTAAATTGATATTTAATCCAAATAAAAATCTCTCCATAGCTACCCATGTTAACCTGCAGAGCTTGAACACCAGCCCTGAGAAAAGATGGAGAGGGAAGGTGAAAGGTAGCTTAGCTTTCTCCAAACTCATAGCTGTCAGTTTTCCACAGAACCCTGCCAGCCTCCAGACTCCAAGTTCACCCCTCCCATGTCCATCTGTGTTTGCAGTTTAAGCTCTCAAAGAAGTGAATATCTGAGGGAAGTAACAAGAGCGTACAGGGGCAGATCACAAGGGGACTCTACAGTCTCCAGAGCCAAAACACAGCCAATCTCTTCCCAACCTCACCTGTCAAGGTCATCAAGAGTATAGTTTTCACATGGATGCCATAAAAATAATGTCTCAGGGTTTTGTTGAAAAGAAATCCAGAACTAGGACGGCTATTCATATAAGTATTCTTCATTTTGCTAGAAGTGGATATGCTTTCATCAGAATCAAGCTCTGCTGTATTTAAGTAGATTTAATGTCACAGTTTCCAGATCCTCATGGATACCTCTTATCACGTTACTCACCTGTTTAACCTCACACTCTCCAAAAATGACTATCATTGTTCCTGGGACAGAATTCAAAATCCTCAACACTGTTCACCTGATCCTGCTTGATCTGGCCCTTGTCTGTCTTTCAGATTTAAGATTTTTTAAAAGTGTATATATTTATATAAAAAGTATATATATACATGGTATATATATTTATAATATATACTTCTAAAAACTATAATATGAGAAAAGGTGGAGGGAATGACTTTACAGAGGAAAAACCTGGCAAATATTACCTGTGCCAGGTGATCAAGGTTAACATCCACAATGGTAGTCATGTTGATAATAGGTACCCTTGATATGATTAATTAAAATAGCACTTCATCTCTGTGATCTTCTGCCCCAACCCCACACACATTCATGAGATATTCATGAGAAAACCATCAGATAAATCCAAATAGAAGTACATTCTACAAATACAAGCCGGTACTCTTCCTAATTGTCAAGGTCACCAAAACAAGGAAAATCTAAGAAATTCTTTTAACCAAAGGGAACCTACAGAGACATAATCACTAAAATGCAATGGGGTGTCCTGCATGAGATACTGGAACAGAAAGAGGACATTAGGTAAAAACTAAGGAAATCTGAATAAGTATGATTGCTTACTCGTCAAGACCATAGAAGGGAGGTGAGAGTATATCCTGTCACAAATCTCAGATTATGCAGCTTCAGGCAGCTAAGAATAACCCTCTAGAGAAGTGTCGTTTACACAACACCCTGACACAGGCCAGCCCGCTTGCTTCGCTGGTAGAATCAAGCTGAAGCTGGATTTCTCCTGAAACATGTCTGCCTAGCTTCTTCTCCTGCACTTTTTTTTTTTACTTTTTTTTTTATGGGTTTCACCTGAGATCACTTCCTCACTATGTTATTTGCACAATGATCCCTGTAGAATAAATACTCTGCATATTTAGGGAATGAGACTTGAAACATGACAAACTCAAAGTTCCCACGGCTAAGCCCAGAGACAATGACACATCTAAAGAGAATTGCCAATGTCAGGTTTGACACAATTGTGCAAACATAAATTGATTTAAAATTTTTTACGCAGAGCTAGAAAATGATTATAGAAATCATTCAGTATCTCAGAACTGTAGTTTGTCAGTGGGCTGTACATGGGTGCCAAAACAACCCGTTTACCTGTGTCATTCAACTCGTTGATCTACATAGGTTTTATTCATGACATTTTTGTCCTTGGAAACCTAACAGAACTGCTTTCCAACTACAGCTGCAGTCTTTGAAAGTCCTGCACAGCCAGCAGCTATAACTTGTATGTTACCTACCTCTTACATGCCTGAATAGGTGAGCAATGAGAAAAGTAGAGGCACTGTAGTACCAAGAAGGAGAGATCTCTAAGACATATGCAATGCAATGTTTTACCATTTTATTATATTCATAAAAATTGTTGGAAGATATAGGGATATATTTATAATAATAATGGGCTCTGGTAGTCAAATTGCAAAGCCAAGGAAATATGTCCTTTTTTAATCCATGTAATGATTAAACTGAGTTGCATCAGTGAAAAGAATCTCACTGATTCTAAAAGGAGGAGGAGGAGGAGGAGAAAGAGAAGAAGAGGAGGAGGAGGAAGAAGAGGAGGAGGAGGAAGACAAGGAGGAGGAGGAAGAAGAGGAGGAGGAGAAAAGAAGAGAAAAGAATAGAAAAGAAGAGAGGCTCATTGATTCTGGAGGTTTCCAAATCAATTATCTGCATATGAAAATACTCCAGGTCTCCAGCATTGGGAACCATAGGGCAGTGGAGCAAAGACAATAGCCCAGAAAGATACTATAACAGCTTTGTAGCAGTGTTCTGCCAGCTGGGAAGAAGCTACCATGGATAAGAGGGGTTCAAGCACTTTTTTTTTGAAGTTCAAAGAAAAGTACTATAAGTGAGACGAATCAAGTATCTATTGGAAGCAACCTTTATAGAAGTTTGTATCTACATCAACTTGTAGTTGGAAGCAATTTGTAGCCCATAGATAATATAATGTATTTAGGGATAAGAGATGTGTGTCTGGTATATGGATATATTTACCTATAGTCCTAAGTCCTTAGTTTGTTGTTGTTTTCTCCCATCTATAAAATAGGGAATAATAGCAGGTAAAACAAAATGAATTAAAACTTATAGAAGTCAATTTTGTTTCCCTTGCCTCACTTCATTACCTACCACTCACTGTCTCATCGTTAATGCTAGCTATGAAATCTGCTTTGTAGCCAATGCTTGGCCTGTAGTAATGTCAATATGGATATAAAATAAGACACCTTCTGAACCTTAGTGAGTAACTGATCCTATAGTGAAGTTTTTACAGGAGAGATGAGAGTGCTCTGGAGGAAGACGGTTTGGTTTACATTGCATATTCTTCAGCAAAGCAATCGACCCCATAGCTACTCTGTTTCACTAAGGACCTTTTTCTTTTCTTATGTAAAAAAAAGCAATTCTAAAAGAACAGCTAGGGAAATGTCAAAACCACCAGAAACTCCAAGGGAGAAATTTGACAGCAAAGCTAATCTATTTTAAGTGACAGAATGAGATAAGGGAAGAATGGCTTTCTGGTGTCCAGTGAGATGTTGTGATTATTAATGTTGGCAGCGGATCCTTTTCACAATATTTCATACTATTTAAGCTTTCTATAGACATGCCTGAATTCAAAACACGTATCTACTGCAAACCAGATGTTGACCTTTTCATCCATTATTGTCTACTACCCAAATCTACCCTCCCCTGTCCCTTCATTAACCATTTGGTAGAAGGTAGGTACTTATTTCCCAAGATGTAAATTATACAATTCCACAAAAGCAGAACTGTAGTCTCCATCCTGACTTTCCCCCCAAACAAGTGCACCCCCACACATTTCCATGTTTATCCGTAAGTACTTTGAGACATTTTCTGGGTTTGTATTTGCTTTGTTAACATACATAATGGAAAGATATATAAGGAATTTGACTAAACATTCTATTTTTTACAAACCTTAACAATTCAATTTAATAAATATTGTGATTACGTATTTGTTGTTATATATATCTTTTATACGTCTTTCATGATGTTATTTCATTTTAGCACATATGGAATACTTTATCTTAACAGCAAAGTAACTATTTTACAACATATTAATTAAGGCCTTCTAAAGGCCAGGCAGTTATAGAGATGGAAAGATTAGTAGAATCCATCAAGATCTTTGCTGGGTTTTTAGTAAAGGCCATACCATAATCATACATATGTTAATAACATACGCAAAGTTACTTACATTTCAGCTACTTTCAAAAGCAGATTTGAGGCTGCCTACAAAATGCCCAAATATATGTGTGAGACAGCGAGTGCAGGAAGTGGGTCTTCAGCATCCTTCTATTTCCAAAATAAGGATGGTCCCTGGCACAGACACTGAGTTTCTCAGTAAGGTCTTTCCATGGACTGTCACTGGGCCTCGTCTATATCTGCACAGTATACAATAATGAATACATAAATATATGAACACAACCACTGTCCTCATGGAGGTGAGCTGAAGTTAGTAACAAGATTCTATTCACATCAGGTTATTAGTAGTAAATATTGAGCTATATACCTGCCTTATATCATCCAACTCTCATTCATTCAAACCTATGAAGAGAAGCGGAGCTTACAATCGGAGGAGGCTAACGCTATTTTAGGAGATAGACAGTGATAAGGAATCATAATTTTGATTTATCCTTTTTTTTTTTTTAAGTTGAGTGGGGTGGGAGGGGCACAGAGAGAGGGAGAGAGAGAATCCCAAGCAGGCTCTGCACTGTCAATGCAGAACCCAAAGCAGGGCTCAAACTCATGCACCATGAAATGATGACCTGAGCTGAAACCAAGAGTCAGACACTTAACCAACTGAGCCACCCAGGTGTCCTTATTTTGATTTATTTTTAAAATGCTATCTATTAAATCCTTTTCAACAGTTCCATATACTCAGTTTTACTTTATGTGGCATGGATAAAAACATAAAAATCAAAGATATCACCCTTTCCTCCATTTTTTTAAATATATTTGCTACAGTTTGAATAAGAATTGGGAAAGTGCCAAATGTTACATTGCACTAAAAACTCATCAGGAAGCCAGCTCACAGAGCCTCACCCACTGGCATAAAAAGTAACTGATATGAATAGCAAAGAATTGGAGTCATTACTGTCCCCCAAACATCATGGATATTCTTCTGACTCAGGACCCTAAAAATGCTAAAATGACTTAGCATCCTGAAACATGTGTCTTTCCATCTATCTAAACAGTGGTTCCCCTCAGTTTCTGATTATGCTGCACGACTCCATGGCAACACATGGTGAAAAGTAAGCAAACGAAAGTCATTTATCCCACTGCTTCCTAGCAAACCCTGTGTAAGGATCCTCTAAAGCCTTTCTCATTATGCCCCACAGGTTTACCTCTTGTGCTTTGTTCCTTCATTCCCAGTCCTCCCTGCCCTGGTTACCTCTATTCCAGTCATAGAAACCTTCCCACTACTTCCCATACTATTCCATTTCTTCACTTCCATTGTTGGCCAAGTAATTCCTCAATGGCAAAGTGCTCTAAAAAATGAATTGATCTTTTCTTAGATCTCATGAATTTGTGCATACATATTAAAACACTTTAATGACTACCGTTACATATATGATAAAATCCAAAGCCCTGACAATAATTCACAATGTTCACCATGAGTCACCTACTCTTGCATCCTCTTTGTTCCTTACTGCATGACTCTCACCCTCACTCTTTTACATAGCTAGAGTCTATGGTTCCTCATGTTCACTCATTTATACATACCATTGATGTCAAGTGCCTTTGTGTTCAAGTGCCAACCCTAATTCTGCTTAAACTTATCTATATTTTGCCAACATGTGTCCAATAATCACTTGGCTGTGTGCCTGAATGTGATACCTGAATGGAAGTTGAGAGCTGTTAAGGGAGAAATGAGACAGGAGTAACTATCTCTTGGAGACCAGAGCTAATGGTAGGAGATGCTAATATAAAACTATTCTCACTTACAGCAACAAAACTGATAAGGTTCTGAAACAGCAGAAGTCAGACAATAGCATTAAACTATTAAAACAGAGTGAAAATAAGTACCAAGGTAAAAATAGCAGCCAATGTGGTCTTGACCTATGGAGAATTTTATAGATGGTTCATATAACATAGAATCTGTAGTGCCAAGGTAACTCTATATGCTCCAAAGAAATCAAAGACAGATAACCAGGAGGCTGGGAGAAATCTTCTCAATGAAGTCATAATCTTTGTTGCCAATTTCGAGACCAGAGCCAATTCTCAGATCCAGAACAAACTGACTGAAGGAGAAGACTATTTGCTAGAAGAAAGGAGTTACAATATGACATTAAGCATATATGATCATAATACTCCTAATTCTGCCCCAAAGGAAACAAAAACTATACAATCACATAACCACACCACTAGAGGAAGGAGTATATCCAAACATTTCAAATACTACTGAACACAAGGCTCTCATTGACATTAATATCTGGGGATCCAATGTATCATCACGCTTCACCCAAAAAGAGTAAACTGCCAATTTGTAAATGCAGTTGTGACCCAGGCCCAGCTCACAGATAATCCACTTAGTCCAAAGATATACAGGGGTCATTTTCATAGTATTAGAATTTATAATTCGATTATACATACTTGTAATTGGCAGAACTCCCACACTGATTCCTTGGCCTGTGGGGTAAGAGCTATCACAGAGGAAAAAAATGAAAAAATTGAATGAAAGCAACAGAAAATTTCCTATTAAGGAGGTAGAAATTAATAGAACTGATAAAGACCTAAGTGATGAGAGAGGCGGCGACACAGTGGATGACAACATTAGGCCGCAACACGCTCCAGGTCAGTGGTGGTGGGACCACCACCCAGTGTCTGCAACCTTAGCTTTCGCCGCAGCAACAGGCTCAGCCAGTAAGGGGCAGACGGAGGGAAAGTAGAGCCACCCTGGCCTGAGGACCACTGCTCCGAGTTCCCTCCCACCTCATGTGTTGAGCCAGCAGAGCCTCTGTGGCCATGAGCCAGTGCCCTCAGTCTGCATTCAGGCCCTAGCTGCCGCCTGAGACAACAGCCCAGAGAAACTGGGGTCCACTCAGGCGCATGCAGGGCCCTGGAGGAACCAGCCCCTGGCTCACCGCCTGTCCGGGGGCTCCACACCGCTACCTCAAGAAATAAGCCAAACTACACAGGGTGGAGAGTTCCAAATACCACTATGAGTAGGGAAACAAAATAATCAAAGTCTCAACAAGAAAAACCAAAAGACACCATTCAAACAACATTTCCTGAATAGACAGGTCCTGGACAGTCAAAGAGCCCTCTTTAATAGAGCAGCACCTGTCGGGGCAGAGTGCATAACAAGTTTTTAAAATTAACAAGAGACAGAAAGCTAACCAAAATGATAAAACAGAAGAACTCTTCTCCAAAGAAATTCCAGGAAGAAATGACAGCTAAAGAACTGCTTAAAAGAGATATAAGCAATATAACTCAACAAGAATTTAGAACAATAGTCATAAAATTAATTGCTGGGCTTAAAAAAGGCATGGAAGATATCAGAGAAACTATTGCTACAAAGACTATGGAGCTTAAAAATAGTTGTGATGAATTAAAAAATGCTATAAATAAGATACATAATAAAATGGAGTGGTCCAATGCATGGATTGAAGAGGCAGAAAGGAGAATAAGTGATTTAGAAGACACTATTATAGAAAAAGAAGAAACTGAGAAAAAGAGAAATAAGCTGATCCAGGAACATGAAAGAAGAGTTCGAGAGCTGAACGATACAACCAAACGGAACAATATCAGTATCATAGGAATTCCAGAAGAGAAAGAGAGAGGGAAAGGTGCTGAAGGAGTCTTTGAATAAATTATAGCAGAGAACTTCCCCAATCTAGGGAAGGAAATAGACTTTGAAATCCAAGAGGCAGAGAGAACTCCCCTCAGATGTAACTTGAATTGATCTTCTGCACAACATATCATAGTGAAACTGGCAAAATATAAGGACAAAGAGAGAATTCTGAAAGCAGCTAGGGATAAAAGGGCCATAACATACAAAGGGAAACCTATCAGAGTGATGACAGACCTATGTACTGAAACTTGGCAGGTCAGAAAGGAATCGCAGGAAATCTTCAATGTGATGAACAGAAGAAACAGGCAGCCAAGAATCCTCTATCCTGCAAACCTGTCATTGAGAATAAAACGAGAGATAAGTCTTTCCAAATAAACAAAAACTGAAAGAACTTGTCACCGCTAAACTAGCTTTACAAGAAATCCTGAGGGGGACTCTCTGAGGGAAATGTTGCAAGGAATGCAAGATACCAGAGACACCACCATAAGCATGAATACCACAACGCACACAATGACTCTAAACCCATATTTTTCAATAATAACACTGAATGTAAATGGGTTGAATGCTCCAATCAAAAGACATAGGGTAGCAGAACGGATTAAAAAAAAACAAAATCCATCTATTTTCTGTCTACAAGAAACTCATTTTAGACTGGAGGACACCTTCAGATTGAAAGTAAGGAGATAGAGAAATATCTATCATGCTACTGGAAGTCAAAAGAAAGCTGGAGTAGCTATACTTGTATCAGACAAACTGGAATTTAAAATAAAGAAAATAAAAAGAGATGAAAAAGGGCATTATATAATAATTACAGGGTCTATCCATCAGGAAGAACTAACAATTATAAATGTCTATGCACCAAATATGGAAGCACCTAAGTATACAAAACAATTAATCACAAACAGAAACAATCTTATGGATAAGAATGTGCTAATAGCAGAAGAATTAAATACTCAACATACAGCAAAGGATAGATCAACTAGACAGAAAATCAAAAAAGAAACAATGGACTTGAATGACACATTGGACCAGATAGATTTGACAGATATATTTACAACTCTACATCCTGAGGCCATGGAATTCAGTCTCTTCTCAAGTGCGCATAGCACATTCCCCAAGATAGATCATATACTGGGACATAAAGCAGCCCTCAATAAATATAAAACAATTGAGATCATACAATGTACACTTTCAGATCAAATGCTATGAAACTTGAAATCAATCACAGGAAGAAGTCTGGAAACCCTCCAAAAACGTGGAGGTTAAAGAACACCCTACTAAAGAATGAATGGGCAAATAAGGCAATTAGAGAAGAATTTTAAAAATATATGGAAACAAATGAAAATGAAAATACAACAATCCAAACTCTATGGGATGCAGCAAAGGCAGTCCAAAGAGAAAAGTACATTGCACTCCAGGCCTATTTCAAGAAATCAGAAAAAGCGCAAGTACAAAATCTAACAGCGCAACTAAAGGAACTAGACAGAGAGCAACAGGAGCACCCCAAACCCAGTAGGAGAAGAGAAATAATAAAAATCAGGGCAGAAATAAACAATATAGAAACCAAAAAAAAAAAAAAAACAAAAAAAAAGTAAAAAAAATAAACTATAACCAACCCCTCAGAAATACAAGCAATTATCAGGGAATACTATGAAAAATTATATGTCAACAACTAGACAACTTAGAAGAAATGGACAAATTCCTAAACACACACTCACTACCAAAACTCATATGGGAAGAGATAGAAAATCTGAACAGACAAATAACTAGTGTGGAAATCGAATCAGTGATCAAAAATCTCCCAACAAATAAGAGTCCTGGAACAAATGGCTTCCCTGAGAAAGTCTACCAGACATTTAAAACAGAATCAATGCCTATTCTTCTCAAGCTATTCCAAAAAATAGAAATCGAAGGATTTCTATTCCAGACTCATTTTACGAAGCCAGCATCACTTTGATTCCCAAGCCAGAGAGAGACCCAGCAAAAAACAGAACTAAAGGCCAATATCCTTGATGAATATGGATTCAAAAATCCTCAACAAGATACGTGCAGATCAAATGCAACAGCACATAAAAAGAATTATCCACCATGATCAAGTGGGATTCATTCCTAGGTTACAGGGCTGGTTCAATATTCACAAATCAATCAATGTGATACATCACATCTACAAAAGAAAAGATAAAAAATATATGATCCTGTCAATAGATGCAGAAAAAGCACTTGACAAAATACAGCATTCCTTCTTAATAATGACCCTCGGAAAATTGGGATAGAAGGAACTTACTTAAACATCATAAAAGCCATCTATGACAAGCCCTCAGCTAATATCCTCAATGGGGAAAAACTGAGAGCTTTCCCCCTGAGATCAAGAACACGACAGGGATGTCCACTCTCACCACTGGAAGTCCTAGCATCAACAATCAGACATCAAAAGGAAATAAAAAGCATTAGAATTGGCAAAGAAGTCAAACTTTCACTTTTCACAGACAACATGATTCTTTACATAGAAAACCTGACAGACTCCACCAGAAGCCTACTAGAACTGATCCATGAATTCAGCCAAGTTGCAGGGTACAAAACCAACGTACAGAAATCGGTTGCATTTTTATACACCAATAATGAAGCAACAGAAAGAGAAATTAAGAAATTGATCCCATTCACAATTGCACAAAAAACATAAAATACCTAAGAATAAACCTAACCAAAGATATAGGAGATCTGTATAATGAAAACTATAGAGAAGTTATGAAGGAAACTGAAGAAGACACAAAGAAATGGAAAAACATTCCATGCCCATGGAATCAGAGCATAAATATTCTTCTGGAATCAGAAGAATATTGTTAAGATGTCATTACTACCCAAAGCAATCTACACATTCAATGCAATCCCAATCAAAATTGCACCAGCATTCTTCTCAAAATTAGAACAAACTATCTTAAAATTTGTATGGAACCACAAAAGACCCCGAATAGCCAAAGTGATATTGAAGAAGAAAACCAAAACAGGAGGCATCACCATCCCAGACTTTAGCCTCTACCACAAAGCTGTAATCATCAACACAGTATGGTGTTGGCACAAAAACAGACACATAGAGCAATGGAATAGAATAGAGAACTCATATTTGGACCCACAAATGTATGGCCAACTAATCTTTGACAAAGCAGGAAAGAGTATCCAATGGAAAAAAGACAGGCTCTTTCACAGATGGTGCTGGGAGAACTGGACAGCAACATGCAGAAGAATGAATCTAGATCATTTTTCTCACACTATACACAAAAATAAACTCAAAATGGATAAAGAACCTGAATGTGAGACAGGAAACCATCAAAGCCCTAGAGGAGAAAGCAGGAAACAACCTCCTTGACCCCAACCGCAGCAATTTCTTATTTGACACATCCCCAAAGGCAAGAGAATCAAGAGGAAAAATGAATTACTGGGACCTCATCAAGACAAAAAGCTTCTGCATGGCAAAGGAAACAATCCATAAAACTAATAGGCAACTGACGGAATGGGAAATATATTGCAAATAATATATCAGATAAAGGGCTAGTATCCAAAATCTATAAGGAACTCATCAAACTCCAAACCCAAAAAACAAATAATCCAGAAGACTTGAACAGACATTTCTCCAAAGAGGACATCCAGATGGCCAACAAACACAGGAAACGATGCTCAGCATCCCTCATCATCATGGAAATACAAAGCAAAACCACACTGAAATACCACCACACAGAGATACCACCACACACCAGTCAGAGTAACTAAAATGAACAAATCAGGAGACTCTAAATGCTAGCGAGGATGTGGAGAAATGGGCACCCTCCTACACTGTTGGTGGGAATGTAAGCTGGTGCAACCCTTCTGGTAAACAATACGGAGGTTCCTCAAAAAATTAACAATAGAACTCCCCTATAACCCAGCAGTAGCAGTGCTAAAGTTTACCCAAGGGATACAGGAGTGTTGATGCATAGGTGCACATGTACCCCAATGTTTATTGTAGCACTCTCAACAATAGCCAAAACATGGAAAGAGCTTAAGTGTCCATCAACTGATGAATGGATCAAGAAGATGTGGTTCATCTATACAATGGAATACTACATAGCAATGAGAAAGAATGAAAACTGGCCATTTGTAGCAACATGGATGGAACTCGAAGGTGTTATGCTGAGTGAAATAAGTCAGGTAGAGAAGGACAGATACCATATGTTTGCACATATAGGTGGTTTAGGAGAAAGCTATGGAGGACCATGAGGGAGAAGAAGGGGAAAATAGTTGGGGAGAGGGAGGGAGGCACACCATGAGAGACTCTTGAATGCTGAGAACAAACTGAGCACTGATGCGGGTGGGGGAGAGGGGAAGGTGGATGATGGGCATGGGGGAGGGCACTTGTTGGGATGAGCACTGGGTGTTATATGTAAACCAACTTGACAATAAACTATTAAATAAAAACAGACCTAAGTGATGAAGACGTGGTACTTTCCATTATATCCATTTAGTTTACTGGTATACACACTAGAAAAATCAGCTGAACCCAGAAGATGATAGTGAACTAATAGAAACTCAACCCAGGAACAGTCTGAAAGACAGCTGGTTAGTCAAATGTGGTATCTTTGCTAAAGCAAATTTCCAAACAAGTCAACATGATTTTTAGATACATAGAACTGACCACTGATTTGGAAAATTCATTATTTTCCATGAAGAAAAGAAGATTTTGCATTAACAAGGGAAGGACAAGAATACACATCCACTGTCCTCATCTTCTTTGTTAGGACCAGTTAATTAGAAGACATATATAACCCCCTATTTATCTGACACTGTATAATTTTAAATATCAGTGCAAGGTGTTGAGGGAAGATTTTACACAAGAGTAGATTTGATCTTAAGCTTGCAGTAGGACCAAAAATTTCTACTTCTATCCCAGACTGGTCAACTCCAATTGATGGTACTCTAGTATTTTATAAGGCAAGAATCAAGTTACCTGATATACCAGGAATACATGAAAAAGGACTTCAAAGGTATTTAAAGATGACTATGTGCTAAGAGTCTATATTTTCATTTGTTTAATTTTATGTTTTTTTTCTTTTTCTTTTTTTGTTTGTCCCTATGCCTAATATTTCTTTTGGTCATTTTTCCAACCTGTCTGCTGTCTGCATCAGATATGGGAAGCAAAAATACCTCATAACCTGAAAAATTACTTTATGTATTTCCTCTGGGAAAACATATTAGAGTTTTCAGAAGTAAACTTCAGAAGTGTTGGGCATAAATGATGTGGGAAACGCCCATCAATCAAACCTCAACTGCTGATTTCTTAAAGAATTTGAAACAATATAGTTGGAATTTTCTCTTTATGCCTAAGTCTATGCTACTAACCATCTTGAAAGAGACTTTATGAGCAGTTTCCCTGTAGACATATTGTTTGCATACAAGAACATCAATCTCTAAATGTTGGACAGAGAGAACATAGGCTGTGAATTAGGTGTGCCTCTTGTCCAGAAGTGTGGCAAAGATGAAAAATCAAATGCCAAATGTGATGTTCTGTGGAAACCCATTTTGTAACACTATATTTTACATCAGCATGTGAACTTTGAGTTTTCAAACTGTAAACAGATTATCTTAGAAAACAAATAGCTTTGTCTCTTTCTTCTCACTCTAAAATATTTACACAGAAAAAAGACACATCATCTTTAAGCAAACCAGAAAATAAACAATAACTGGAAGAAATTTTGAAAGACTTAAGAGAACAAACAGTTATATTAGCCTCAAAACATAAATATTCCTACCTATCAGCTTCTGCACAGCAAAGGAAACAACCCACAAAACTAATAGGCAACCAACGGAATGGGAAAAGATAGTTGCAAATGACATAGCAGATAAAGGGTTAATATCCAGAATCTATAAGGAACTCACCAAACTACACGCCCGAAAAACAAACAACCCAGTGAAGAAATGGGCAGAAGATATGAACAGACACTTCTCCAAAGAGGACATCCAGATGGCCAACAGACACATGAAACGATGCTCAGCATCCCTCCTCATCAGGGAAATACAAATCAAAACCACACTGAGATA